>NC_046661.1:52384859-52396548 GCF_010883055.1 Belonocnema kinseyi | reverse complement strand
ATTCCATTTTTGGTTACGAGGCATAGTTATTGTTTAATCGAAATTTAAAAATTTAGGTCCGGCCGACCAATCATGGCGCATTTTCAAGCACGCTTTGGGGGGTCGGCGGACCCTTGCCGTGAAGAGAGGGCATAGGCCCACCCGCTGGGACCCCAATACATTTTCTCTCTCCGGAATTTCCTTAGGGAGGCGTTTCCTTTGGTACAGAGAAAGAGAGCGTACAAAAATCCTGCTGCCTTCACGGAGACTGAAGCGATAAACTGCGCCGAAAGGGGATGTGTGGTCTGATTCAACCTTAAGTCAGTCGAGGTACCGATGCCAGGGGCAACGCACTGGCCTGCGGGGTGACGGTAGGGTGTGAGGATAAAGCCGAACTATGTCCGACGACGAGTTAATATGGTCCTCTTCCAAGTCGTAAAGCCCTCATACTTAGACCTAGGGCTATCTACCTGCCACCCCTAGGACGGCAGACTCTCCTGCGATCGGACCAGAATCCCTAACGTACGGGTTTTATCTTCAACTCGGGATCTTAAAAAACAAACAAAAATAAACTAATATCTGGCTCTGCACATGGATGTAACAGACATTTTAACTTTTTCTGTTACGTTTGCAGTGAATACGTGATTCCAAAAGGTCGTATAAGTATCTCAGACACGATAAAATGTCTTTATCAAGAATTTTTTCAACGTAAAATCGAAGATCAAGATACTGATTTGGCACCTCGTATTATATGCTGTATTTGTTACAATGCCCTTCGTTGTTATCAGGAAAGTAAAAAAAATTAAATTCAGTTCACCGACAGTAAGGAGGCAACCTCTTAATAAAAGTGATTGCTATTTTTGTAATACAGTTAAACTCTTCTATAGCGCCGATTTTGAGGCTAACGATGGGTGGGAATTAACTCATTATAGCTGGCTCCGATTTTGTTTCTTTACGCCCGAGTGCTCGCTGTTGAAGTGTTTCACTGTACTAAAATCTCTGGGTATATTTTGAAATCAAATTAAAAAATTGAGTATGCAGATGTTTCTTGTGTCACCAAGCCGATTCTCTCAGGTTATCAACATATTGACAATATTGAGGTATCAGAGAATATTGCAGAAATTGAAAAAGGTGTTATTTACTCAATTAACCAAATCGCCATTGAAAAATCTTTTGATGAAGAATATGAGAGTGATGCTGGCACTCATGACGATGAAAGTGATGACAGTGAAGATGACTTTATTCCTTCAGGAGAACAAAAATGACCAAAATTATATACACAAAAGGAATTAAATGACCTTGTGAGGAACTTAGGATTGCCTAAAGATGCTGCTGAGCACTTAACTTTGGATTTGAAGAAAAGAAATTTGTTAACAAAAGGAACCAAACTACCGTTTATCGAAATAGAAAAAAAGAGTTCCTAAAGTATTTTTCTCGAGATAGTGATTTAGTTTATTGTTCAGACGTTAAGGGTATAATGAATGAACTAAACTCGAACATTTATAATGATAACGAGTGGAGGGTTTTTATTGACTCGTCGAAGCGTAGTCTAAAAGCAGTTTTGCTACACAATAAAAACAAATATACATCAGTACCTATAGCACACTCGACCATATTGAAGGAAGAATATATAAACCTTAAAAAGTTTTGCAGTTGATTAAGTATTCGTTGCACAATTGGAAGGTCTGCGGAGATCTAAAAATTGTTGCGATCTTGTTAGAGGAACAATCAGGTTTCACAAAATACTCCTGCTTTCTTTGCTTTTGGGATAGTAGAGATCGCGAGAATCACTTTAAAAAAAAGAGTGGCCAAAAAGAAATTCTTTTTAAACTGGTTAAAAAAATAAATTACTCGAGCTAAATAAAGTAATTCGTTTAATCTCTGGACCAGAAAGGAGAATGTTTCACATATTTAAGAAGAACATTCCCAGGCTTATCTGACGCCAAAATAAAGGAAGGGGTATTTGTCGGGCCTCAGAAAAGAAAAATGTTGAAAAACGAGTTCATTGAGTACAAGAAAATAGTGAGAAACATCCTGGAGACTTTTTGACCTTGATAATCGTAATTCCAAGGTCGAAAAAACTTTATTCAATTAAAAACTCTGTTTATACATTTTTCTAGATGCGCTCAGTACCTTCAAATCTCAATTTTCAATCAAGGGTGCCTTCAGGATTTCTTTCACTATTTTTTTACTACTCAGTGCATCAAAAAATATGATTATACCAAACTATAGCGCTGAAATATCATATCTTCCCTGCGGAAGACATTAACAGTTCCCAGAATTCTCTTAGTTTTCAGACGTTTTCCTAGGCTAGGGGAGAAATCTGATGCCTAGAGACATTCATGAGGTCGAATTTGGTTTCAGCGACTCAAAATATATAAAAATGAGTGGGCTTATATTTGAATCTGAACATTTTATTGGCCGTTAGCGTTGCGCCCTCTGGACAGAAGAGCCAGAGAGAGTCAAGACAGTCAGTCTCGTTTGAGGCACACATTGTATCACGAACCGACGACAGTTATTAATAAATACTTATTAATGTACATAAGTGTACCTTATTTTATCCGCTAACCATCCCTCACAGTTTTAGAAGTGGGATCGATCGGTCGATCCACAAATTTTAGGATTTTTACCCTCGTAAAGACTTTTATCGCGGTCGTGATTGTTAGCGTGTTCAACGAGCGCGAGGTTTTCTGGCAATTATATATGGTAAATGATGCATTTCGGCATAAATGCTCATTCAAAAGTGTCAGGACCTGGTTTTTGAACCATAAGTGCCGTATTTTTATGGATTACGCGAGTGCTACGAAAAATCAGATGATTTAAGAATCTACGAACATAAGTGCATCAGTTTTTGTTCTTCTCGCCAAGTATGTCCCTACATTGAGAAAGGCGCATTTCCTGGAATAATATGCAGTTGATGAAACACAGTGACTGAGAAAAATCAGTGAATCGGTTTGCAAGTGAATCTTGTGTGTGTTAAGGCTCAAAAATTCGTTATGTTTCAGTTTCTTTGTCGCGGTTGGAAAATGGCGATAGCATAGAGTAAGCTTTGCTTTCGGTCAATATTAGTTCGCGAAAACGAACGGGAATGGCGCGTCTGTGTAAACAGTACCGTGTCTATTCGTGTGTTTACGGTTTTCGAGGCGGGCACCTCGGCTAGTGGCGCTGCCGTACAAGCAACTGATCAGTGCCGTGTCTATTCGGGAGTTTATGGACTCAGGGGCGGTCACCTCGGACCTCGGATCCGCACAGGTATAGAGCCACTACCCTAAAGGAATTTCTACGAGTATGTAACCTCTCGACGGCAGGAACCAAAGCGGAATTGATCAGGAGATTGTCAGAAGCCGATCCGTCAGATTCATGGCAAGAAGAAACAGCCAGAATCCAAGACAACATTCCGGACAATCCCCAGATAACCAATCAACAAGTGAATGCTTGTGCTAATCCTGTAAATCGAGAACTTGATTTCGTCAGAAGGGAACGCGATCTTTTATTACGTGAGTTGGATCTTGCGAGAAGAGAGAACGATTTGCTGCGAAATACTCCGAGACCTGAACCTGAGTTACCTCCTCCGCGTTCAGTGAATATCGTTACGTTCAAGGAATTATTGGGTGAATTCGAAGGAAAGAATTTAGACTTTCGTAGGTGACATGAGCAGTTCAAATTGTTATGTGAAGTGTACAGTTTGAATGAAAACCACGCTCGTTTGCTACTAGGAGCCAAACTTAAGGAAGGGGCGCTACTGTGGTTCCAGTCCAATCTAGAATACGCGGGAATGTAAGTCGATCTCCTTCTTACAGAATTGGCTTCCATGTTTGATCATTGTCCAAGCAGGATGGCACTTCGCAGAAAGTTTGAAGAAAGAATTTGGAAAAATACCGATACGTTCAGTGACTATTTTCACGAAAAACTTATACTAGCAAATGCGGTCCCAGTGGATGAGGAAAAACTAGATGAGTACTTAGTTAATTGGATTGCAGATATATCAACCAGAAATCAGGCAAGAATTCAATGTTTCAAGGAAAAAAAGACATTGTTGTCTCCGGGAGCATCTAAATCCGAAACTTTTTTAGATTCCTATAATAAGACAAATTGTGAGGATTCTAAATTCAAGTCTGATGAAGCTTCGAAATCTCAATCAAGCAGAAGTCACTTTTGTACTCGGTGCTTCAACTGTAATAAATTTGGACATCTTGCACCAGATTGTAAAATGCCAAAGCGAGAGAAAAGAACCTGTTTTAAATGCTTCAAGATTGGACATCAAATCAAGGATTGTCCACAAAAGATTCTGCAAGGAATAAGTCATTGCACATAAGCAATGTATCGGAGCAGAACGTCGACGACGATCAGTACTTCCAGGATGTCATCTACGAGATTATCTTCGAGGAGAGAAAATGCCAATTGTATTGAAAAAGAAACAGAACGGTGAATTGAGACTATGTGTAGGCTATCGTCACCTGAATAAAATTAATCTTGGAGATAATTATCCTGTTCCGAATATCGAAGATCAGATCGATAAATGGCGCGAAAAGAAGTTTTACACTTTATTAGATCTTAAAGACGGATTCCACCATATTAAGGTTGAAGAAGATTCGATTGCTTTTACGTTATTTATATTACCTTTTTGATACTTTCGAATATATAAGTACACCGTTTGGGATGAAACGGGGCCTCTAAAGTTTCAGCGATTCATTAATACCGTTTTTGCAGATTTGATTAAAACAGATAACGTGCTCGCTTATCTCGATGATATTTTGATAGCAACCAAAAGTTTGGAGCAGCACTTTGAAGTATTAGAACAAGTATTCCGATTAATAGTTGCTAATAAGTTAGAACTGAGATTGGATTAGTGGAAATTTCTTCAGACCAAAATTGAACATCTTGGTTATTTTGTGACAGAAAAGGGCATAAGTCCAACAAACCGAGGAATAGAATCCATTTTGAACTATCCTCAACCTAAGAATACCGGGAACTTCAGGGTTTTCTTGGTCTATGTTCCTATTTTAGAAAATATATCGCAGGATATTTAGTTTTTGCTAAGCCGCTTCATGTTTTATTAAAAGACAGTGCCGCATTCAAGTTCGGAAGTGAAGAATTGCACATATTTCAGTCCATAAAATAAAAATTGGTGGCAGCACCTTTGTTATGCATTTACAATTTGCGAAGTGTAACCGAATTGCATTGTGATGCAAGCAAATTAGGATTCGGTGCTGTGTTGCTCCAAAGACAAAAGGATAATAATTTTCGTCCGGTTTTTATTTCTCAAAAAGAACCACAGAAGTAGAGAGCATGTATCACAGTTTCGAGCTCAAAATGATAGCCATTGTCTATGCTCTTCGACTTTTTCGTATCTATTTGTTGGGCAAACACTTTAGGATTATTACAGACTCTAACTCGTTAAAATTAAAGCTCGATAAAAAGGATATTAATATGAGAATTGCTCGATGGTTCCACAAATTGGAAATTTATGACAAAAAACTTTTGAACACAGAACTGGAGAGAAAATGAAGCATGTAGATGCTCTCAGTCGCATAAATTCGGTAATGGTAATCGAGGAAAATAGCTTCGAAGCGATCTTAAGAAATTATTGGGTCCCCGGATTACGCGATAAAGTTAAGTTGTACCATGGGGAAGAGGCAAGGTTTTCTTCATTATATACCAAAGGGAAACCTCCCGTTTTTGACTTATCACATCGACCATTTTGGTCCAATCGACAAACGGTGTACGGCAGGACTCGTCGGATCCGGACGGACCGGGTCTCCACTTTCGATCAAGCAGGTCGCAGAAACAAATCTAGCTACACCTGCTGGTAGTGACGTGTCTTAAAATTTACGAGGCCCTAACATTTCAGCGGCCGTTACAAGCCGGTCAATTTTCATGCATACAGCACTGATTTCCGTCGCGTGGAGTCTGCTCTGTTTTTACGGGCGTGCGCCTAACTATCACGGTTAGTGGAGAAGTTTACAAGTGGGAACTACATCCCTCCGAGGATTTCGATGAAACGAGTCCCGATGTGGCAGGTCCTACTGTGCTTGAAAGGCACATGTTCTGTTAGGAATAGACGGGTTTACGAAATTCACAAAATTATATCCGGTTAAGTCTACCGAATCAAAAGAAACGATAATTATCGTGACCAATCAGATTTTAATCTGTCTAGCGGAACACTTCCGACATTACAGCAGACCGTAAACCATTGTAAGCGACAGACGTACGGGTTTTACATCGGAGAAATTTGAATCCTTTATGTGTGAATGCAATATTGAAAAACACAATTCATAAATCTATAGGTGAAAAGCCACGTAGACTTCTTGTTGGCGTGAATCAGAAAGGTAACATTGTTGATGCACTTGGTGATTATTTAGAGCAAGCTAGATCCGAAGAAGAAATTCGCGATTTATAACAACTAAGATTAAAAGCGAAGGATAAAATCGAAAAGCTACAGAAATATTATAAAGCTCATTTTGACGAAAAAGGAAAAGAAGCGTATAAATAGAAAGAAGGAGATTATGTTGTAATCACTAACTGCGATTCAACTTCCGGCGCTCCTAAGAAACTGATTCCTCGTTAGAAAGGTCCCTACGAAATAGTAAAAGTGTTAAGGTATGATCGATATGTATTAAAAGATATTGAAAACTTTCTGGTCACACAGAGACCTTACACCGGAACCTAGGAGGCATGTCATTTGAACGTTTGGTGTCCCAGTTAATCTTATTATTGTGTATATTCTCGAATTTGTTATAATTTTATCGTTGTATTTAGTTCGAGGACGAACTATTGTCAGTATGGCCGAACTGTAGGCTTATATTTCAATCTGACCATACTATTGGCCGTTAGTGTTGCGCCCTCTGGACAGAAGAGCCAGAGAGAGTCAAGAGAGTCAGTCTCGTTTGAGTCGCGTTAAATATTGTATCACGAACCGACGAAAATGATTAATAAATAGTTATTAATGTACATGAGTGTGCCTTATTTCATCCGCTAACCATCCCTCACAAATGCCTGTATTAGTATTAAAAGTACTGACATTTTGCTATTTTACAATAAATATCTTCATAGATTCCAGAATTCCCTAGATTTTAGACGTTTTCTCTATCTAGGGCAAATTTCACCGTTAAATCCAAATTCTGAAGTCGAATTAGCATTCAGCGGCTTAAAATACATAAGGATATACTTCTCTCGTACCCATTTCAGACAATTTTTTTTGTGAGCCTGTGTTATCAGACGCAAAAATTTATAAAATAAAGCTAAAATGGCAATACATAATTCTATATTTGTATCGACTGAACTATACGGTAGCGAGGCATGGATCTATTAAGAAACGATAAGATTAAAATTGACGCGATTGACATGAGATTCCTGCACATAATATGCGGAAAAACTATGGTGGACAAAGTGATTAACGAGATAATTCTCAACAAATGTGGTGCAGAAGAAACATTAGTTGACACATGGGAATGAAATCGGTTAAGATGGTTCGGGCATGTTGAGAGAATGCCAGATAAACGACTAGTGAAAAAAGTTTGTCAAGATAAAGTAAAGAGATTGATCAGCAACGTAGGTCGGGACAGTGTTGCGGAACGAACGTGTTATTTAAATGAATAACATGAGAATTTAGATCGATCTGAAAATTCTATAATACCTTCCTCACGTTACTCACTTCCCCACTGAGTGAGTCACGCCTGACCCGAAAGAGAAATGAATTAATGGTTTAATAATAAAACGTAATATTTTATTTTTTGCATAAAAGTGTTTTTACGATTGTTTTGTGAAGTTTAAAACAATGATTAAATACTTAAAACAAATCTTCATCAAAAACCATTCCATTTAGATAGAATTTTCATCTTAAAACAGTGAAAAAACACATTTTTGTCAAAAAGGTCTTGAAAAAACAATTATTTTACTATTTCATGTAAGTTTCAGTGCATTGTAAGCTTAAATTAACTTTAATTAATGTATCTAGCGACAAATTTTACCCAAATTATGCAAAGAATAAGAATAACAGTCAATTGAAATTGAAATACGAGTTCTAACTTAACTTTTAGATCAGATTTTTAAATAGTAAATATTTGATTTGTAAATTAATAAAAATTTACTTTGAGTTCATTTTTGCTTCAAACTAAGTCCATTTAAGTTTATAATCCGTTGTATATCACAATAAATAATACAATCGTTGTTTTTTTATCTAGAAAAATATTTCTGTAAAAAAATGTGTTTTTTACTATACAAGATGTAAATTCCACCTAAAACCCTTTGTTTCCGATAAATGCTTATGTTTAGTATCTAATAAATACTTTAAATTCCACAAAAAATCGTTAAAACACTTTTATGCACAAACTAAAATGCATCTTTAAAATCGTACCTATTCTTATAGTTCGGATTTTTGTCGCCAGGTGGCGTATCGCAGTTTAAGCTATAGCGATTAGCTATGTGAGGTTGATAAGGTAGATTCTCACTATCGAAGCCGACTACAAAGAGTTGGTATGGGCAGTCGTTCTCGACTACCGGCTTTTTGTCCCGAGTGGACTTGTGTGCTCTCGTCAGCGTCGTTGAAGTGTTGAGCAGAAGTGAACCCTACCACAGGCGCTTTGGGGTTTTATTTTGTTCTCTGGTCACCATCCGACAAGTATCTGCGCTAAACGCTGCTGAACTTCTGTGATCAGAATTCATAGCACACTGGCCGGTTGATACTAGGAGAACCTGTTGAATGGTGCATGTTTGCCGTTACTGTACTGAGTCCCTAAAGTACCCCCACCCGCCCTCCTACAAGTAGCGTAGTCATTATGAAGATCATAGTGGATGAAGTTGATTGGCTGGTTGACACCATGGAAAAATCAGATAAGTGGTTTTTTTTCTTGAGGGAAAGGTGGTGCTCTGTATCTGGCTTGAACTCCAGGCGCGAAACTAGGAGGCAATTGGCTCAGACCATCGCGGCTTTGACGAGTGGGAAGCTGAGTAGAAGAAATCCCACCAAATTGACTCGGCTGCAAGACTCACGGGTGTCGACAAGGTTGGTTGCGTCGACTGACGGAGAGGAGCCACTGTACAATGTGCTGAATAGAAAAGACTAGAAAAGTGATAATGACGTCCCGTTGACCAATCGATGCGTGGCTGTTTTATTCTTCAGTAGGTGTTGCGTGTTCGTATCGCGTCGGCCATTCACCACTATAGCGATTTGCTACGTGGGGTTGATCAGGTAGATTCCCAACATCGAAGCCGCCTCCAAAGACTTGGTATGGGCAGCCGTTCTCAACTACCATCTAACCAGTATCCGCGCCAAATGGTTCTCAACTTCTATGATCAGAATTCATGACACACGGGCAGGTTGATATTAGAAAAACCTAAAGAACGGGGCATGTTTACCATTGTTGTGCTGGGTCCCTACAAACAATTCCGTAATAAAAGTACCTAATAGAATAACATATAGAAATATAATAGATTTGCCTTGCATTAGGTCCTATTACCTTTGAAATCGGGATTTGTACTCCCTTTCGGTATGGTACTCGCAATGCATTACCTATCGGGTCCTAAGTGGAACCTAATCATTTTTCTACACTACCCTACCGATAGAAATCTCCGAGTATTCTCAGGCGAAATAGCCTGGCCGGTTTGAGACTATCTACAGGTTCGATTTGAATGATTTATCCTCAGAGATATTCGGTGAGATTTGTGTCCTTTTTAAGGTCCTTTTATTGGTCCTTTTAAGAATGATGCAGCGGTAATATAATGTTCCTTTTGTATTCGTCACGTACCAGGCGGGCAGAGTTATTACAGAAGTTGGCCGTCGCTAACCCGACTCTCCCTTTTTGAAAAGTGACATGATACTTGAAAATAGAATAAATTTCAAGTTGAGGATAGCTTTTTTTAAAGAGATCCAACCAGTCAAACTTATCAGCTAACTCTGTCATGCCCAAAATAGTCCAATGTTCCTGTGATTTTTATTGCTGATTCAGAATGATAGAAAATGTTGGCATCATCGATTTGTTTGTTATATATAGCTATTTTTTAACATCTATTAAATTTTACCCAAAAATATTGTACATTTGTTTAAAAAGTTTTTAATTATCTATTGGCCAATAGTTCTGAAAGGTAAGACTGGAAAATCTACAGATACTAGATTTTGAAATTTTTTAATTGCGCTTTTATTGGAGCATCAATTAATTGTGATTAATAAGAGATATTCTCTTAAATAACTAATAATAATCATTTACATTATTTATTTGCGCGGAAAATTACAAAACTTATGAAAAAATTTGTTCGGGAAATGATACTGATAGTATTTTGTGAGATATCGAACACAATGTCAATTACTAAGTTTCATTCGTCATGTGGCCGAAATAAAACGTGTTTTCACTTTCATATTTCCTCTACTTCAAAGTATCATCATGACCTTTTGTTTAAACTAATTTGGAAGCAAATTATAAATTATACACTAATAAAAAATTTTCGAGTTGAATTAAAAAATGTTGTTTGTTTTGGCGTATCTCATTTCATTTATGAGAAACGTTGTATTAATTCCAATTTAAAAAATTTTAAACAAAAAAGTTAGATATCTGAAATCAACGAATCGGAAAGGCCGCTTCGGAAAGATTTAGAAAGGTTTTGGAAAGAATTTGGAAAGGGTTCGGAAAGAGTTTGGAAAGAGAATCGGAAAGAGTTTGGAAAGAGAATCGGAAAGGGCTACATGAACTTGGCTTCCGTTTCTTTCCGAACGTCGAGCTGTCGCACCAATCTTTCCAATTCTTTCCGAATGCCCCTTTCTCCTACTTCTTTCCGATCAGTGCGGAGTGTCCCTCTAGTTAGCCTCTATTTCATTATATTTACTAGCTGCGTCCTGTGGCGGGGGCTTCGCCGCCGCGGAAATCCCGATGTCATTAATACTATGCATCGAGAACAAGCGGAAATGCCATAAAAGTTGTATATTGCATAATACAGGCATGAAATCATCATACAATTTTGAGTATTTATCGTAGAATTTGCGTTTGAATAATGTAAAGTCGATAGTGAAATTTTAAGTAAACTTGAAAAACTTTAAAAAGTATCTGAAAACTTAAAACACAAATATGAGGTAAAAGACAGAAAATGTTAATTGTTTTTAATTATAAAAATTACACTCCAGTCATTGAATCCAATATATAGAATTTTGAAATCAGTCGTGAAAATTATTAAAATATGGATTCGTATAAAGATCATACGTTTTAGAATACTTGATTTTATATATTCCAAAAAACTGTACCCCCCCCCCCCCCCCCCCCCCCCCCCCCCCCCCCCCCACACACACACTCCATCATCCTTCAATATTCTTGCAACCAGACCGGGAGCCCAAAAAATATGTGTGAAGAATCTGACGCTGATTCGTTTAAAACTGCATCTGTGCCCCCTTCCCCAACTGCCCCATCCCTTCGCATGCCGACTCCCTGCTATTAAGACCTGCTTTGGAGCCTAAAGATATGTGTGCCAAATTTGGTGATGATTGGTCAACATTTTTAAATTTGCATCAGCATCATCAGTTTCAGGACAATTGATTTGATATACGCATACAGATATACAGTCAATTCTATGTTCAAAGAATGTGTGAAAAATTTATTGCCTTGAGAACATACGTACAAAATTTTATGCCGATTAATCAACAACTGCGGCAGCTGTTGCTGATTAGTCAAAAATTGTGAATATACCACTTCATATGTCTCAAGCTTCCATGTCTCCCCCCCCCCCT
>NC_046661.1:52379135-52384759 GCF_010883055.1 Belonocnema kinseyi | reverse complement strand
CCCCGATATTCTTAAGACCTGCCCGGGAACCGAAAGATTATTCATAATTAATCTGATGCCGATTGATCAAAAACTGCGAACGTACCCCCCATATGCCTCAACCCTTCATCTGCCCGACCATACTCTTGCATCCTGTTTTGGAGTCCAATGAATATATGTGGACCATAATGGTGACCTTCATTTTGACCTTGAAGTTGACCTTCATGGCTTTTTGAAGATCAACTTTGTTTTTTTAAATGGAAACCCCCTTTTTACATTTGCAATCGATAGAGCGGAAAATTCTACGTTCAGGTACGTACCCAAGTCATAGGTCAATTGTAACGTTCAAGGTCTGTTAGAGGTTATTTGAAATTGACAAAGTTTTCCAAGAGGTCAGTGTAATTCCGGAAGTAAATTTCAACCAGGAATTCAATGGTGGCCTTCATTTTGACCTTGAAGTTGACCTTCATGGCTTTTTTAAGGTCAACTTTGTTTTTATCAAATTGAAACCCGCTTTTTTTACATCTGCAATCGATAAAGGGGAAAATTCTACGTTCAGGTACGTACCCAAGTCATAGGTCAATTGCAACGGTCAAGGTCAGTTAGAGGTTATTTGAAATTAACAAAGTTTTCCAGGAAGTCAGTGTAATTCCTGAAGTAAATTTCAACGAGAATTTCATTGGTGAGCTCTGTGTTGATCTTGGTTACAGCATTTTGAATATTGTAAAATCATAAGGAAACTTTTCATTAAAAGTTCCAGGTGTTCTGGTGAGAGTTCTGTTCCTCCCCTAAGAGTCATACAGTCCTATACCGTTTTTCGATACCTAAGTCAATACCTAAGGCGATACCATAAGTCCTAGACCGTTTTTCCATACGAATCTTACGAATCGAAACTAAATTTACGTATTACGAGTACATACTTACTATCTTTCGCTAAAAGATTATAATGGCGCAAGCTAATTTTTCGGTACGAGAGAGGGTATCTGTATCAATGATGCGTGCTTGGGAGATCGAGTTCGATCTTATGATCAAATTCGTTTGCTTTTTAGTGGCACTTTTCGTAATGGAGAAGGGTTAAATCCTGTCTCAAAATCAACAATTGAAAGAACTGTAAGGCGCTTTAAGAAACATAGATCTATCAAGGACCTTCAGAGAACTGGTCGGCCAAAATCTGCTGGATCTGAGGAGAAGCAGATGGACATAGCCCAAGCCGTCGAGCCAGTAATGAGCGTGACGTTTCTCCTGAGACAGTGCGAAATATTTTAAAAAGCATTAATTTCCATCCTTACAAAGTTCAGCTGGTACAAGAGCTCAATGAAGACGATCCTGATCGTCGGGTTGAATTTTGTGAAATCATGATGGACAGAATTGATGGAGATCCTCTTTTATTCTACAATACAGTATTTTAAGATGAATCTACTTTCACTTTAAAAGGTGAAGTTAACAGGCAAAATTGTAGATATTGGTCCAACACAAATCCTGATTGGATGTTGGAGAGTCACACACAATATCCACAAAAGATTAATGTTTGGGCCGGGATCTTGAATGACACATTGATAGGCCCTTTCTTCATCGATGGTAATCTCAATGCCCGTGCATATAAAGAGCTTCTCAGAAACCAAATTGTACCCAGATAAAGGGAGATTACACGCGATAATTTTCAAGATATTTAGTTCCAGCAAGACGGAGAAGCGGCTCATTACGGTAGGGAGGTTTGAGCATATTTGGATACTCAGTTCCCTCAAAGATAGATTGGAAGAAGGGGTGAATTCGAGTGGCCTGTTAGATCTCCTGGTCTGACGCCTCTCGACTATTTTCTTTGGGTTATTTAAAGAGCAAAGTACACTCAACGCAACCGCAAAGCTTAGACGAATTGCAGAATCGGATTCTGCAACAGGCTACTTTGATTGATAGGGAGATGATTCGTAATGCTGTAACTCATTTTACAATCGCATAACTTTTTGTCAAGAAGCTCAAGGTTTTCAGTTGGAACATCTTCACTGGAGCGTGAGAGGCAAGGGGACTCACGCTAATCAAGCACCCCGAAACGTGAGAGGCGAGGGAACTCACGTTAATAAAGCACCTCAAAGGGAACAGAATTTACTATGTCCACGTCGTTGTTCCTGGGTAATGCTAAACGTGAACGTAAACTGCTTGGAAAAACCTTGAAAAAACCTTGAAGATCATCACCAAGATCAATACAGAGCTCACCAATGAATTTCTCGTTGAAATTTACTTCAGGAATTGCACTGACCTCTTGGAAAAATTTGTTAATTTCAAATAACCTCTAACTGACCTTGAACGTTACAATTGACCTCGGACTTGGGTACGTACCTGAACTTAGAATTTTCCGCTCTATCGATTGCAGATGTAAAAAAATGGGGTTTCCATTTAAAAAAAACAAAGGTGATCTTCAAAAAGCCATGAAGGTCAACTTCAAGGTCAAAATGAAGGTCACCATTGAATGCCTCGTTGAAATTTACTTCAGCAATAACCTTCACTTTTTTTAAAAATATTTTACCTGAGGAAATATCCAATCGTCCCGGGACTTTTTAGATACCCTGTATATGTGTGTGTGTATCTATGATTATCTTACTCCTAGACTTCAACACTGCAACAGACAATACGAAAAGATTTTGTATTGATTCATCGTTTTTTGTTTACATTAATGAAGTCTGCGTGAAAGCAAAAGCTTTTTTTTTAATTTCCCAATTTTGCCTCTAGGCTAGGGGAAAAGAGAAGTTCTGTAGAATCGTTCTTAGGCTGCACAAGCGTTAAACGACTCGGAATATATGGAGAATTTAGATTTACTTATAAACATTAATCGACTATAGTGTATATGAACGTACCCTCCATGAAGCCGTGAGTTTTTCTCAGTTTCCTACTATGACGCCCAGTAAATTAATTTTTAAGTCAAATTTCAATTCAGATACTAAATAAACTTTAAGTTACGTATCACTTTGCTATTGTACGAATATCACATTAACAGTTCCCAGAATTCTGTTAGTTTTGAGACTTTCCCCTAGACTAGGGGAAAAATGTGACGCCTAGGAAAATTTGTGAGGTTGAATTTGGGTTAAGTAACTAAAAATACATACAAATGCCTGTATTCATATTGAAAGTACTGATATTTTGCTATTTTACAATAAACACCTTCGTAGATTCCAGAGTTCCCTAGATTTTAGAATTTTCCCTAGACTAGGGGAAAATTTCACCGTTAAATCCCAATTCTGAGGCCGAATTCGGATTCAGCGGCTCAAAATACATAAGGATATACTTTTCTTGTATCCAGTTCAAACAACTTTTTTTTGTGGACCTTTGTAATTGTCGCCCTCCTCATCTATCTTTCCGTCCCTAGTGAATGAGCTACCAACCCTGGCGTATCGAAGGAACCGAATGGAGCCTCTACAAAGTACCCGTAAAGACCCCACTGGATCCCCATTCGGTTCCTTTTCAACAAACTAAAAAAAAATAGCAAAATTAACATTTAAATTGTTGAAATTTGGATTCTACGTTAAAACTTGCATTAGAAACTCACGGAGTAATCACAAAACTTTGTCTTGCAGCGTTAAAAACTTTTTAAAATAAAATACCTGTCATTTACATGAGCCGAAGGAGCATTCAAGTGCATCTTCTTTGAGTAGCAGTTAATAAACATTCCGTCGGTAACTTTAAGAATTTTGTCTGGATGCTAGCGCCATGCAGTGGAAACCTCAGACAAAAACGCTGCGATGCAAGTTAGAGAAAAGTTTATTTTTAAACATCGCGCGCAATATACTACTTGAGCTATTATGGATGCGCTTGAAGTCTAAAAGTTCGACTTGCTGTTTTTTGAGTTTTTTAAAAAGGAACCGAATGGGCACCCAATGGGATCTTCACGGGTAATTTGTAGAGGCTCCATTCGGTTCCTTCGGTCCGCCAGGGAAGGTATATGAACTTATGAACTTGCTCAATTATCTCATAATTAAATGCAATGTTGCATATTGTTTTCTCACTATTTTTTTCGAAAATATTCCAAAGATTACTTCCATCTACCTTGCCAAAACTGCATAAATTTCGAAAGACTAATCGGATTAGATTGCGCTTTCGCACACAACTTGAGGGACCAAAAATAAAGGTAGAGTTCGTTACCCGAGTAAAAATAAATCGTCTTAGCTAAGTCTTTACCCAAGACATAGCTAAGATATAGCCAAAACGATTTCGTAAGTCTCGCCCCTGGCCGCAAACGAAACTTTATTTTTGGTCCTAAGTCGAAATTTTTCGTCTTCAAGCCGAACTTATGGACATAGACAACAAAAGGATTCCAAGACCTCTGACGCTCATCACTAATCTGTTTTAAATTTTATACAATGTTTATATTATTTATCTTCATGGCATTTATTTCTTGTGTATTAATAACTTTGTTTAGCTACAATAATTATGTTCTTTGGATGGCAAATCTAAAAATGTGGTTAATTTTCTCCTATCGCCAACAGTTCACTAGATACTTGCAAAAAATGAGAGTTTTAATCTTTTTACGGACAATTTTATATGCCTGTAGTTCTTAAGGCTGACAGGTTCCGAATTTTAAATGAGCAAATTATTTATTAAAAAGTACAAGTTCTATCGGTTGTAAAATTGTAATTCTTAGCAGATATCAGCAGTTTGGTCCCAGCCTGGCTACCTGATTCCTGGATATCGCAGGCCCTGCCCGTGGGGCCCATAGTTTGTAGGGGCGGAGTATAATTGACAATAAAATTTACAAAGGAAAACTTTCGTAATTTTAAACTTGGAAAGAATTGAAGCCCTAAATTGGTAATATAGCTTTATTTAAAATAATTCGGTTTACTTCTCAAGACTTAAATTTCTCGCCTTAAGACAAATCCATCTCGGCTGGTCTTAACATTTACAATAAAACTTCTCGTCTTGCGGCAAGTTCACCCCGAATTGTCTTCAAAACCTGTCGTAAAGCATAATCATAAATTCAAGATATACCTTTTCGGCTCCTTAGTCTAGCCTATGGCCGCCAGTGAGACATAGCCGTCTGTTTGGAGACGAACTCAAGACAAACTAAATCGAACTGAAGACGAAATATTTTTACTCGGGTAACCAGCCATCTTTGACAAAAATTTAAAAAGGTCCAGCATTTAAAAAATATTTGAGACCACTTTTTTCAAGATTCGAAAATGGATAGATCGACAAAATTGTGCACCTAAAAAAGATCTACAAATTTGTCACACTGAAAAAAATGGTATAGCTGTTGTAGCTAGAAATATATTGCTGGGGAGATATAGCTGAATGTGCAATAAAGTTTAGGTAGATCTGCAAATTAGATCGCTAAGATATATAAACCGTCTGTCTCCTGCAGACAGAGAATTTGGGAGATAATTCTATCATTATTTTCTAAACATTCCAGCAGTAATGATCAAACAGCATATTTCCTATAAATAGCTAGGTCGTAAAGCTAAAAATTCTAACCTAAAATAATTGTAGCATCAGTTTTAGGCCTATAAATTGAAATGCATTAAAAAAATTTCCCGACTTGCATTAGTTTACAACTTTTTTTCGATACGCCCTTTTGCACATATTGATATGCATTGATTATAACTATTTTCAATTTAAGATTTTTAATAATTAAGTCATGTAAGTCATGTAATATTAATACT
>NC_046661.1:52377708-52379035 GCF_010883055.1 Belonocnema kinseyi | reverse complement strand
GAACAAGCCGGCAACAAAGAAAGAGAGGCGACACTAAGACCAACCGCGAGCAGGCATCCAATAGATGAAGAGCGATGCTTTACGACCCGGAGAAACATCAACGCCAAGGTTTCTCTTAAGCCTAAAGATCTGGCTGAAATGGGTGACGAGCTTCGTGGACATTTTTCCGGTGAATCCGACCTCTGGACTATCAATTATTGTGTGTATAATGCAGCGAGAGCTTTGGCCGATGCGAACCGTAAAACAAAACCAACAGCTGATCATAAGACCAAAAGACGAATGCATCAACTTGCCATAAAGATAGGCTGGGCAAGACAGTACGCGTCCCGCATTCAATGTGTGATTGACTACATCACATCTGGCAGGAATTTTACCGCCAAAGTTCGAAAGTTCGCGCTGAACTCCGGACCCGTTATCACACACTTAACAAGTCAAAGCTGCTGACCATCAGGCAGCATATTGTTGAGAGAATACGGTTACTGTCTGACGCTAAGAGAAGTCTAGAGCGGAGGGAGAGGTGGATCAGAGAAAATCAACAGTTTCTCTCTGACCCATCTCGACTCTTCCAAGACCCTCCAGTTACTGTCGAACACCCACCCAAACCAGAGGAGGTCGAAGTATTTTGGAGAGAAGTCTACGAAGTTCAGCATAGACTGGACGAAGACTCAGAGAATATAAATAGCTTCAAGGAGTTATGTGTTGCCCTCATAACACCTGATAAAGAATGCCCACCCATCACTACCGAGGAGGTGATGAAAGTATTAAGAGCGATGAAGAACTATTCCGCACCGGGACCAGATTGTATCAAAACCTTCTGGTGGAAGAAGTTTTCTTCAACCCATCAGCATTTGGCCCGTATTTTCACCTCATATTTGAAGTCGGAAGAGCCGATTCCAGAGTGGTTGGTGGAAGGGCGCACAATACTCCTGCCGAAAATAGGCAACTTAGCTGACCCGAAGAACTACAGGCCAATAACTTGTCTGAACACGCTTTATAAGATATTCACAGCTATCCTAAATGATAGGATTGTTCGGGCAATTCAACCTGTGTGGCAAGAAATGTATGAACAACGAGGCTCAAAGAATGGCGCAGCCGGATGTCGGGAGAACCTTCTCATCGATAGATGTGTCTACAAAGATGCAGCATTCTACCAGCGTGACCTGTCGATGGCCTGGATTGATTATCGGAAAGCTTTCGATTCTACATCCCATAGACTTATCATCTTTCTTTTTGAAATCTTAAAGGTTCATCCGCAAATAGTTGGGTGCATAGAGAGATTGATGCCGCTTTGGAAAACCAGATTTACCATCTCATCTGGCAAAAATCG
>NC_046661.1:52374022-52377608 GCF_010883055.1 Belonocnema kinseyi | reverse complement strand
ATAGACTATCAAGTTTAGCTATGTTTTTCACCTAGAATATCTAGCTGAACCTGGTTAGGTGTGACACCTATACTTTTTTAGCAATAGAAATATAGACATTACACCTAAATTTTTTAGATACTGCACCTATATTTTGCCTCCATGTAAATCTGTTCAATACCGCTAACTATTTAGGAAGACGAAATCCAGCGATACTTTTTAGTCGGGATAGCAAGAATTCTAGGTAATATACCTAAACAATTGTTTCAGTGCATGAATTAATTTTGTATAGGATTAGTAGTTTTTGTTTTATTTGTGAGAAGCAACGTTAAAAATAAAAATAAAATAATTTTGTGCACAAGCGATACAAACTTTATTCAACCATAAAAGATTGAAATATTATGTACGAATATTTTTTTTATTAGAAGCGTTGTTTTTCTTTTAATCGTAAAAAACAAGATTAAAAATATTTTTAAAATATCTCCGCTGTAAGCTCATTTTCATACGTTTCATGCGTAAACTTTAACTACATTTTTTCAAGTATCATAAATATTATAACTTAAATTGAAAACTGTGATTTTAACTTCGAAGGAATTATAGCCATAAATTGTAACTGAAAATTTATTTGATTTGTTTTTAAAGATGGTACACCTACGGCTTTGACGATTACATTCTCATTACGAAACTCAACCTTTGCGCTCGATAATTTGTGTCCAATTAAAAAACTTCATCAAGATAATTAGTAAATATTTTTCAAATATACTAAAAATGGATCTCTTAAAAAACCAAAATTGCATATTTTGGAAAATGATCTAACTTTTGGAACTTTTGTCTAATGAAGGAATTTCATGGTAATAGTTTCGAAAAACATATATTTTATATCTAGTAGAAATTTGGATTTATATTTCTTAACCTATAAAAATTTTTTTTCCTTTTTTTGAAAATTCTCAAAATGTTGAAAAGCATATAACTTTTTGAAGTTTAATCGAATTTAAAAATGTGATAAAGATAATTTGCAAGACTTTTTGAGGCGTACCAGAAAAGTTGACAACAATTTCTAAAACTCATAAAAAAATTTTATTCAAATTTTGAAAGCTCAAACTTTGTCAATTTTTGTCTAATCGAAAAATCTAACTGACATAGTTTCTAAATATATTTGATTTCTAGTGATGAATTTTAATGAAATTTCGTAATCTTTTAGAAAAATATTTTTTCCTATTTTTCTGAATATTTTCAAAATTTTTTGTATAAATTGTTAATTTAAGTTGTTGGCTTTAGTGTCAGGTGAATTAATCTACAAAATTTATTTTTGAGGGTCAATATAATCCCGCCAGCGATTATTTTCAAAATTTTCAAACGTATATGACTTCTCTAATTTTCATCGAAATTGAAAATTTTATTTGGATAATTTGCCAGTCTTCTAACCATCTATAGGAAACTTTGACAAAAATTTCTGAAATTTGAAAAAAAATCGAATTTTGAAAATGCCCTAAATTTTTAAATTTTGGTTGGAAATATGTGCTTAACGAACTTAACCTTAATTTTTGGAACCTTAAGAATTTTATCAAAGACTGACTCGATTTGACAAATCCTTCAAAAGTTAGCATGGCTACAACATTCACGTAACCATACATGCAGACAGACAGACATACAGACTGGCACTAACAAAATTTAATGATTTTCGAACTCTGTGAGTGCCGAAACGTAAAGATCCGTTAAAAACCGGAGATCGAAAATTTCCGATAAGATCGCAATTCCTGGAATTTTCCGCCCCTACAGCCCCGAAGTTGGAAAGTTATAGGACTCGAACTGCAAGTAGGTTTCAATTTCTATGCATATTATAAATTGTAATGATATAAATTTATAGAAATGATACACGTTTCAGCGCAGCTAAGAATAAAATTTAATGCAAAATAAGAAACAAGTATTAAAGTAATCATGAAAAATACAATTTTTACTTTATTTTGTAATATCTGAATAAGCAATAACAGGCAGAGGTGCATGAAAGACGTATTATATTTTATATAAAAGTGTTTAGCATTATGTAGAACAGTTGACATTTTGGACAAGTGAGTGCAAAGCACAAGATACGTGATGAGAATCTGTTCATTAAAGCCAAAAGAGCTTTAACAAAAGAGAGCTCACAATCAAAAAATTACATATTTCGATCCGCTGATCTTTGATTTTAAAAGGCCTGTGCACGAATGTGGGTTAAAGCAAAGACCGAGAGCGAAGTGCGAGAACTCCTGGTAACAAGCGTTGAATTCAGACAAATTAAGAATTTGTATTCCTATGAATACGCGATTTTTCCTCCGTCCAAAAATCCCCCAACGGGAACAGAAAAAATGCAAATCCTATTCCTCTCAATCGACTTAGTAAAATTTAACGAAAGCATTTATTTACCCTATTTTTTTATTATTAAATCTTTTATATCTTATAAATTCGAAAATATTCAAATTTATATTTATTTATATTTTTATAATTTACTTAAACGTCTTAAAAAATGCAACAAAGAAATCTATGCAAATGTGTTAATTTATATAATTTTAACTCTAGAGAGGCAGAGTTGAATTGGTGAGAATTAAAATTTCAGAATTTACATTCCACATGAAGGGATTAAAACAACTTATTACACATATTTTGTGAAATTATCAGAAGGAATTAAATAAAATAAAAATATGACCACTTCTGAGGAATAAAAAATGTCTCTGTGAGGTTCGTTACCGGTACAATTAGAAGGGATTAAATATATTGAAAACACGTTCTCTTTGGGAGAAGAAGTGAATAAGTTTAGGAGGTATCTTATTCTTATTGTGGCATTTTAGGCAGATGGAAGAATCGCGCATTCAAAATAATAGACTAATCTTGACTTTTGCTCTGAAATCTGAAAATATTAATTTTTCTCTATTCTACGCTTATTGCCGGGCTAACAGTCGCGCGCCCTACTATCTGTCCAAAAAATACAGGCACCTCGATTTTTGTACAGATTTTCGCGAAAATTTTAGTAGACATAAATTATAAATATATGAGACAATATGCATGTTGCAGGTGAAAGTTTTCCCAATACCAAAGCCAATACTGATACAGAGTTTCAAAATGTTCAGATGGTCACGCATGTGGAAATCTGCCCAGCTTAGCCCAAATTATAATTGGGAGCCAATTGGGCCCCAACTGGGCAACCCAGATAACAAAAAGTAAAATTAATTAAAAGATTAATTTACTGTGGATGCAATCCTACCTGAATCCTTCAATCTTTCCAATTACTTCGAATTTTTACTCATCAAAACTTATATTTCCTGGTGGACCGTAGGAATAGAATGGAGCCTCTACAAAGTACCCGTTAAGACCCCATTGGGTCCCCATTCGGTTCCTTTAAAAAAAATTTAAAAACAGCAAAATCAACTTTTAAATTGTTGAAATTCGGATTCTACGTTAAAATTCCCTCTAGAAGGTCACGGAATAATCGCAATAGCCCAGTGATCCCAGATCTGAATCGAGACGTGGCCCAATACTATGACACGTTTATGTCCGTGTGAATATGGTAGGAGACGATATAAATGCCTGCGTTGCGCGCGCAACCCATTTCTCCTCTTCTGAATTTGAAAAC
>NC_046661.1:52358883-52373922 GCF_010883055.1 Belonocnema kinseyi | reverse complement strand
ATATTATAATAGTCTTCTTTAAATCTTGATCCGCATTTGAAAGAAATTAAAGAAATTGGTGATTTTGGAATTCATCTCGTTTGGATAAAAACTCAATTATTTCATTGAAAAATTAATTATTTTGTTAAGAATTTAACTATTTTGTAAAAAAAGGCCTCTTTTTTATCAAAAGTTCAACTACTTTGTTGAAATTTTTATTTCTTTTATTTGAAGGTTCATTTAGTCTATAACATTTTTGGTTAAAAAATCATGTATTTTGTTAACAATTCGTCTTTCTTTGTAGAAATTAAATTGCTTTATGCAAAAATTTATACTTTTTGATTAAAAATTACATTTTTCGGTTGAATTATCAACTGTGCATATTTTTTGGTTGCAAAGTCGTTTTGTTGTAAATGCAACTGTATTGTTAAAAATTAAAATCATAATTTTTGGTTGGGAAATTCGATTATTCACTTAAAGTTGAACTACTTAGTAAAAAAATTATTTTTTTCTTATTAAAGATTCATAATTATAGTTGAAAATTGAACTATTTGCCTTTAAATTAGGTTAAAAATTCATTTTTTTGTACAGAATACTCTTTTTGACTTTAAAATTAAAAAATTTATTAAAATTAAATTGACCTTTTTTAGTAGAAATTTAATATTTTTGGTTGAAAATGTTTCATTTTTGGTCAAAAATGCAATTGTTTGGTTAAAATATGAACTGTACATCTTCTTGGGTTTAAAAGTCAATTATTTCACTAAGAGTTGAACTACTTTGTAAAAAAATACGTTTTTTTTTTAACAAGGTTTTATAATTATGGTTGAAAATTTAACTATTTGATTGAAAGTTTAACTCTTTGATTGAAAACTCATATTTTTCTCTAAAGAAATTCAACTTTTTGTAGATAATTTGTCTTTTTGACTGTAAAATTAAATAATTTCGTTGAAAATTCATGTATTTTGTTTAAAATTTGTCTTTTTTTGTAGATCATTTATTTTCTTGGTCGAAAATTCATCGGATTGGCTGACAATTCAACAACTTTATTGAAAATAATTTTTTTCCGTTAAAAATTATTTATCTTTATCTGAAAATGTAACTATTACAGGATTGATTAAAAATTAATCATATATATTGGTTAAGTTTGAAAATCTTTTTTTTATAGATCATTAATCTTCTCGGTCAAAAATTCACCTTTTCCATGAAAATTTAACAATTTTGTTGATAATTCGTTTTTTTTCCTTGTTCAATTCAATTTTTTATCACAGCTTTTATCTGGAAATTGAACTATTCCATTTTTGGTGAAACTTTATCCTGTAAACTGTATTAGTTAAAACACCAATTATTTGTTAGAAAATTAATTTATTTGTTTTCGATTATGACTTCAAATATTATTTCAGTCTAAAAAATGTTTATCTTTAACCCATTCAATTGGAAATTTTTTAACTAAAAAAAGAAAATTTCGTTAAATATCAGCAATATTTGACCGTTCATTTAAAAAAATCCATTACAAACAACTCTTAAAAACTATACAAATTTGAACAAAATGGTTCGAAACAGAAAGCCTTGAATTGTTAAATTTGTAATAAGCTAAATTTTAAGTTTAAACGCTACAATTTTAATTTAACAAAAGGTTGAGAATTAATTTAAAACTTGAAATTATTTCAAATAATTTGAAACACGATTTAGACTTTTGCAGATTAAAAATAAAGCTTTTTGAGAATTGTACAGTATTTAAAAAGAATAACAAAAATTGTTGTCATTGCTAAGAACATTGAAAATGATTTTTTATTTTGACAAATAAATTTTAAGTGAGTATTTGAAAACATTTTAAAAATTAAAAAAAAATCCGAAAGATTTTAAGGAAATTTTTTTATTTTGCAGTTTTTTTAATTTTAGGAAAAAATCTAATTAACAAAATATATCAATTTTCAACCCAAAAGTTTACTTTTTGATAAATTAAATTATTTTTCTATGAAATAATTAGTGTTTTAAGTAATGCAATGTATAGGATAAAGTTTCGACCAAAAATTGAATAGTTCAATTTCCAGATAAAAACGATTAATTTTTAATCAATCCTAGAATAGTTACATTTTCAGATAAAAAAAAATTTTTAATCGAAAAAATGAATTTTCAATAAAGTTGTTAAATTCTCAACCAATAACATGAAATTTCGACCAAGAAAATTAATTATCTACAAAAAAAGACAAATTTCAAACAAAATACATGAATTATCAACAAAATTATTTAATTTTAAACTCAAGAAAACAAATTATCTACAAAAAGTTGATTATGTTCAGCGAAAAATATGAGTTTTCAATCAAAGAGGTAAACTTTCAACCTAATAGGTAAATTTTTAACCATAATTATAAAACCTTGTTGAAAAAAACAGTATTTTTTTAACAAAGTAACTCAACTCTTAGTGAAATAATCGACTTGTAAGCCCAACAAGATGTACAGTTCATATTTCAACCAAACAGTTGCATTTTTGACCAAAAATGATACATTTCCAACCAAAACGATTAAATTTCTACCAAACAAGTTCAATTTTCAACAAAATATATGAACTTTCAACAAAATTATTTAATTTTAAAGTCAAAACGGGTATCATCTACAAAAAAGCTGAATTTTTAACCCAAAAATATGATTTTTTAACCAAAATTTTAATTGTCGACCAAATAGTTTAACTTTCTATCAAATTGTAGACTTTTAACGCTCAAAGGTGCAATTTTAACAAAAAAGTAAAATTTTTAACAAAAAACTTAATTTGAAGGCAAATAGTTGAATTTTCAACTATAATTATGAATCCTTAATAAGAAAAAATTAATTTTTTTACTAAGTATCAAAAGTTCAACTACTTTGTTAAAATTTATTTATTTTTTTATTCGAAGGTTCATCTCTTTCGTTGAAAATTTAACTATTCTGAAAAAAATATGTTTTATGTGTTGTTGAAAATACATGTTTGAAACTTACAATTAATCTATACCATTTTTGGTCAATAAATCATATATTTTTTTTAAAATTCGTCTTACTTGGTAGAAATTACATTCTTTTATGGAAAATTAACACTTTTTGGTTAAAAATTAAATTTTTCGGTTGAAATATAAACTATAATTATTTTTTGGCTGCAAAGTTGTTTTGTGGTAAATGCAACTGTATTGTTAAAAATTAAAATCATAATTTTTGGGTGGAAAATTCGATTAATCACTTACAGTTGAAGTACTTAGTAAAAAAATTCATTTTTTCATATTAAGGATCCATAATTATAGTTGAAAATTCAACTATTTACCTTCAAATTAAATTTTTTGTTAAAAATATTACTTTTTTGTTAAAATTGCATCTTTGAGCGTTAAAAGTCTACAATTTGATAGAAAGTTAAACTATTTGGTCGACAATTAAAATTTTGGTTGAAAAATCATATTTTGGGTTAAAAATTCAGCTTTTTTGTAGATGATACTCTTTTTGACTTTAAAATTAAATAATTTTGTTGAAAATTGAACTTGTTTGGTAGAAATTTAATCGTTTTGGTTGAAAATGTATCATTTTTGGTAAAAATGCAATTGTTTGGTTGAAATATGAACTGTACATCTTCTTGCGCTTAACAGTCGATTATTTTACTAAGAGTTGAATTACTTTGTTAAAAAAACTACTGTTTTTTTCAACAAGGTTTTATAATTATGGTTAAAAATTTAACTAATTGGTTGAAAGTTTAACTCTTTGATTGAAAACTCATATTTTTCGCTGAAAATAATCAACTTTTTGTAAATAATTCATTTTTTTTTTTAGTTTAAAATTAAATAATTTCGTTGAAAATTCATGTATTTTGTTTGAAATTTGTCTTTTTTTGTAGATCATTAATTTTCTTGGTCGAAAATTCATGTTATTGGTTGAGAATTTAACAACTTTATAGAAAATTCATTTTTTCGATTAAAAATTAATCGTTTTTATCTGGAAATTGAACTATTTAATTTTTGGTTGAAACTTGATCGAGTACATTGCATTACTTAAACCACCAATTATTTCATAGAAAAATAGTTTAATTTGTCAAAAAGTAAATTTTTGGGTTGAAAATTGATATATTTTGTTAATTAGATTTTTCCTAAAATTAAAAAAAAACTGCAAAATAAAAAAATTTCCTTAAAATCTTCCGGATTCTTTTTTTTTTATTTTTAAAATGATTTCAAATACTCACTTAAAATTTTTTTGTCAAAATAAAAAATCATTTTCAATGTTCATAGAAATGACAATAATTTTTGTTATTCTTTTTAAATACTGTACAATTCTCAAAAAGCTTCTCTTTTTTTTAATCTGCAAAAGTTTAAATCGTGTTTCAAATTATTTGAAATAATTTCAAGTTTTAAATTAATTCGGAATCTTTTTTTAAATTAAAATTGTAGCGTTTAAACTTAAAATTTAGCTCATTACAAATTTAACAATTCAAGGCTTTTTGTTTCGAACCATTCTGTTCAAATATGCATAGTTTTTAACAGTTGTTTGTAATGGATTTTTTTTAATGAACCGTAAAATATTGTTGATAATTAACGAAACTTTCTTTTTTTAGTTAAAAAATTTCAAATTGAATGGGTTAAAGATAAAAATTTTTTAGACTGAAATAATATTTGAAGTCATAATCGAAAACAAATAAATTAATTTTCTAACAAATAATTGGTGTTTTAACTAATACAGTTTACAGGATAAAGTTTAACCAAAAATAGAATAGTTCAATTTCCAGATAAAAGCTGTGATAAAAATTGAATTGAACAAGGAAAAAAAACGAATTTTCAACAAAATTATAATCTTAATCTCTTCATTTTATTTCAAAGCAGATAGAGATATAAATAGAACCACCGAAGTGTTCCGACCGGCAATCGTGCACCTTCGAGTTTTCAAATTCAGAAGAGGAGAAATGGGTTGCGCGCGCAACGCAGGCATTTATACCGTCTCCTACCATATTCACACGGACATAGACGTGTCATAGTATTCGACCACGTCTCGTTTCAGATCTGGGATCACAGCTCTGGCCGCTCATATAGGTGACCTTGAAGTATTATAAGCATGGGTACGGCACTCAGGGTAAATGACAGGGGTAACTCAAACTCGAATAAGCGCGCCCTCGAGGATCTCCTCTTAAAGAAAAGATGAATGAAATCGATGAACCTACCGCCTCCTGCTACGAAAAGTTTCATAACTCTGAGCGTATTTAAAAAATACTTTATTTATTAAAAAGTTAATTATCAACTGTTAAAGAAATTGTATGAAATGAGAAATACATATTTGTTCAAAGTTTAAATTAGGAAAACTTGCTATTAGTTTTTTTTTCACATTAACCTCGTTGTTCATTGCTGGAGTGGCAAACAAAGGCAACTGATGCACATGCGTAGTGATTCACATGACTCTCGCGCGCCTCTCTCGGATCTCTGAAGCTCTACCGCCCCGTCCCGCATTCCCCTATAAGTTTCTCAAAAATATGTCTAAGTGCCGTACCCATGAATATAAGTCTGATCCCGCTCGAAGTATACGCTAGATCAGCATTTCCCAAATTAATGTCGCCGGCAGATTAGCCTGTCGCCGATAGGGGGAAGCCGCTCTGCATCGGACAGGTAGGCAGACTCCCTGCTGCGAGAGAGGGCAATATTCCACGACTTTCGTATACCTACCACGAATGACCCTTTCATTGTCATGAAATTACAATAAATGAAATTATAAAGACTTAGCTCACTTAAATTTTAAGTAACTGAATGAATTTCGTGATATAATTTAAAGAAAATGAAAGCAAAGTTCTTGAAAATCGGTTAATATCCCAACTAATAAATGAAATGTTTACAAATCTTGTGAATGTAATAAAAGTGCGATAACTCTTGAATTATTATCCTATTTTCTTTTAGCCTTTTTTCAAGTTGTCATAATCTAACAAAACTCACGCAACTTACTAAATTCTATTCATTAATATTTAACCAAATTTTCATCTTTCTCAACCCGCTCTAATTCTCTAACAACGGAAAGGTCAGCAAAGCAAGATACCGAGCACTCACGACCGGCTTCCAGCGCCTCTCTTGGGTTCCAGTCAGATTTGAAACGAGGTACACACCAATCCTATCACAGGTCTATGTCCGTGTTAATATAGTAGGAGACGATGTACATGACTGGGTTGCCCGCGCAACCAATTTCTCCTCTTCTGAATTTGAAAACTCGAAGGTGCACGATTGCCGGTCGGAACACTTCGGCGGTTCTATTTATATCTCTATCTGCTTCGAAATAAAATCAAGAGCTTGGGATTTTAATATATCCTGATTTCATTGCTGGCGATTCTCATGATTTGAATACTTCGCGCGCTTCTTTATATGCGTATATTTTGAGGTTACGTTATTTTAAGTATAAAATATAAATGATATAAATAATAATACTATTATATATTGCACAACAGCAGGGGAGAAGCCATTATACAGGGGTATTTTCATGTTTCGCACCTTTAAAATTACATTTGGATCGGCCATTCGGTCAAGTCCATGCATCTTCGGATCAAGTTTATCATAGTTTCCATGGTTGCGTTCGAAATTTCAAATGGATACAAGTATCAAAACAACGTAGGTTATGTTACCTAGTAATTACAAATAATAAAAATTTTTAATTAAGAATGAAATGAGACATGTTTACTGAGAAGTAAACGTCAATTATTTCCCGTGCCAATAACATTATGGAATGTCTGCTGAGTGACGCTTATTTGCGGCAAAAAAGGTATGTTATGAATATATAGAATATCTATTAAGTAAAGTAAATAAAATATTACATGCGTAAACTGTAATTGACATTACCTGCATTTACTTACAGCGATTACGACAAACACGTGAATCCGAACATAACCTCGAAATAATGACAGATCGACCCGGCTTGTTTATTATACTTTCGATTGTTTATTATTTTCCAACGAAATGTTTTGTGGTTTTGTATGTTGATTACTAACAGTGCCGACAGCAATAATTTAAACAATAATTACTCAATAAGAATTTAACAAACATGAATGATTAATAATTTTAATAAGTAACACTTTATTCCTGAAATTAATAACTGATTTCCATTGTTTTTTTCACAGATCGATCATAGATGAAATACACATTAGGAAACGCAGATGGATTTTGAGCATTTCAGCTGGTTCATTTCAATGAACATCATTGAAAAACCATTATCTCTAGACTTTATCCCAAGACTGGGGATTGAGCAGCCAAAAATTAATTCAAATTCAATCTGATGGTTTACGTGTATCAAAAAAATATCTCGAGGTAATTTATCTTATCTGAATTTTAATTAATAAAATATTTAGGGATTTTTTTTTATATTTTAGCAAATGTTTTCTCTGGACCTCATCCTAAAATTTGGTTTAGTCAACCAATAAAATAAATAAGAGACTCGTTGGTGATCTAATTGTATCAGAAATAAATCTAGATAAGATATTTTAGGCTAGAATTGTTATTCCAATTTTTTTAGAACTTATTCTGTTTTCGAACAATGCTATCTCTGGATCTGATTTCCAAACTGGCATTCAATCAGCCTCGAAAATTAATTCTAATTGATTTTCATGGTATAGTTTTATCAAAAAGATATCTCGAAGAAATTTATTTTGCTTGAATTTAAATTAATGAAATATTTAGGGATATCTTTGTATTTTCGAAAATGTTTTCTCAGGACCTCATCATAAAATTTGGTTTAGTCAACCAATAAAATAAATTAGAGACTCGTTCGTGATAGAATTGTATCAGAAATAAATCTAGACAAGATATTTTAGGCCAGAATTGTTATTCTAATTTTTTTTCAGAAATTATACTATTTTCGAAAAATGCTATTTCTCGATCTGATTTCCAAACTGGCATTCAATCAGCCTCGAAAATTAATTCTAATTCATTTTGATGGCATAGCTTTGTCAAAAAGATATCTTGATGAAATTTAACTTGCCTGAATTTTAATTAATAAAATATTTTGGGATTTTTTAAATATTTTAGCAAATGTTTTCTCTGGACCTCATCCTAAAATTTAGTTTAGTAAACCAATAAAATAAATTAGAGACTCGTTAGTGATAGAATTGTATCAGAAATGAATTTAGACAAGATATTTTAGGCTAGAATTGTTATTCCAATTTTTTTATAACTTATTCTGTTTTCGAAAAATGCCATCTCTTGATCTGTTTTCCAAACTGGCATTGAATTAGCCTAAAATTAATTCTAATTCATTTTGATGGTATAGTTTTATCAAAAAGATATCTCGAAGAAATTTAATTTTCCTGAATTTAAATTAATGAAATATTTAGGAATTTTTTTTGTATTTTAGAAAATGTTTTTTCAGTTACTCATCCTAAAATTTGGTTTATTCAACCAATCAAATAAATTAGAGACTTGTTAGTTATGGAATTGTATCAGAAATAAATTTAGACAAGATATTTTAGGCTAGAATTGTTATTCCAATTTTTTTATAACTTACACTGTTTTCGAAAAATGCTATCTGTGGATCTGTTTTCCAAACTGGCATTCAATCAGCCTCGAAAATTAATTCTAATTCATTTTGACGGTATAGTTTTATCAAAAAGATATCTCGAAGAAATTTAATTTGCCTGAATTTAAATTAATAAAATATTTAGGGATTCTGAAATAAAATTTTCGGAATTGGTGTCTTCATTTCTAACGGCATAATTTGAGCTTAAACGGTAACTCAATCAAATACACTAAAATAACATTTCGAGTAAATTTTAATTACACTAAAAGATTTGTATTTTCTGACAAGATACAAATAATGTATGAATTTAATATTTAGAAATGATAAAATACATAATTATAGCAAAACTTATGAAAAAATTGGAATAAGAATTCTGGCACAAAATATCTTGTCTAGATTTATTTCCGATACAATTCGATCACCAACGAGTCTCTAATTTATTTTATTGGTTGCTAAAACTAAATTTCAGGTTGAGGTTCAGAGAAAGCATTTGCTGAAATACAAAAAAAATCCCTAAATATTTCATTAATTTAAATTCAGGCAAGCTAAATTGCCTCGAGATATCTTTTGATACACTTATATCATAAAAATGAATTAGAATGAATTTTAAAGGCTGATCAAATGCCTGTTTGGAAATCAGATCCAGAGATAGCATTTTTCGAAAATAGAATAATTTCAAAAAAATTGGAATAAGATGTCTGGCCTAAAATATCTTGTCTAGATTTATTTCTGATACAATTCTATCACCAACGAGTCTCTAATTTATTTTATTGGTTGACTAAACGAAATTTTAGGATGAGGTCCAGAGAAAACATTTTCTAAAATACAAAGAAATTCCTAAATATTTTATTAATTAACATTCAGACAAGTTAAATTTCTTCAAGATATTTTTTTGACAAAGCTATACCATCAAAATGAATTAGAATTAATTTTCGAGGCTGATTGAACGCCAGTTTGGAAATCAGATCAAGAGATAGCATTTTTCAAAAATAGAATAATATCTAAAAAAATTGGAATAATAATTCTAGAGTAAAATATTTTGTCTAGATTTATTTCTGATACAATTCTATCACGAACGAGTCTCTAATTTATTTTATTGGTTGACTGAACCAAATTTTAGGATGAGTTCCTAAGAAAACACTTTCTAAAATACAAAAAAATCCCTGAATATTTTATTAATTAAAATTCAGGCAAGTTAAATTTCTTCGAGATATCCTTTTGATAAAACTATACCAACAAAGTGAAATAGAATTAATTTTCGAGGCTGATTGAATGCCAGTTTGGAAAACAGATCCAGAGATAGCATTTTTCGAAAACAGAATAAGTTATAAAAAAATTGGAAAAACAATTCTAGCCTAAAATATCTTGTCTAGATTTATTTCTGATACAATTCGATCAGCAAGGAGTCTCTAATTTATTTTATTGGTTGATCAAACAAAATTTTAGGATGAGATCTAGAGAAAACATTTTGTAAAATACAAAAAAATCCCTAAATATTTTACTAATTAAAATTCAGACAAGATAAATTACCTCGAGATATTTTTTTGATACACCTATATCATAAAAATAAATTAGATGAATTTTAAAGGCTGATCAAATGCCTGTTTGGAAATCAGATCCAGAGATAGCATTTTTCGAAAATAGAATAATTTTAAAAAAAAATTGAAATAACATTTCTGGCCTAAAATATCTTGTCTAGATTTATTTCTGATACAATTCTATCACCAACGAGTCTCTAATTTATTTTATTGGTTGACTAAACCAAATTTTAGGATGAGGTCCAGAGAAAACATTTTCTAAAATACAAAGAAACCCCTAAATATTTTATTAATTAAAATTCAAGCAAAATAAATTTCTTCGAGATATCTTTTTGATAAAACTATACCATGAAAATCAATTAGAATTCATTTTCGTGGCTGATTGAATGCCAGTTTGGAAATCAGATCCAGAGATAGCATTTTTCGAAAACAGAATAAGTTCTAAAAAAATTGGAATAACAATTCTAGCCTAAAATATCTTATCTAGATTTATTTCTGATACAATTAGATCACCAACGAGTCTCTTATTTATTTTATTGGTTGATCAAACAAAATTTTAGGATGTGATCTAGAGAAAACATTTTGTAAAATACTAAAAAATGCCTAAATATTTTATTAATTAAAATTCAGACAAGATAAATTACCTCGAGTATTTGAAAGAAATTAAAGAAATTGGCAATTTTGGAATTCATCTCGTTTGGATAAAAACTCAATTATTTGTTTGAAAAATTAATTATTTCGTTGAAAATGTAACTATTTTGTAAAGAAAAGTCCTCTTTTCTATCAAAAGTTCAATCTTTTTTGTTAAAATTTAATTTTTTTTATTTGAAGGTTCATCTCTTTCGTTGAAAATACATTCTTGAAACTGAAAATTTAAAAAATTTAACTATTTGGTTAAAAGTTTAACTCTTTGATTGTAAACTCATATTTTCCCTTTAAAAAATCAACTTTTTGTGGGTAATTTGTCTTTTTAACTTTAAAATTAAATAATTTCGTTGAAAATTCATGTATTTTGTTAAAAAAAATTTTTTTGTTGATTATTCATTTTCTTGGTCGAAAATTCATCTTATTGGTTGACAATTTAACATTTTTGTTGAAAATTCATTTTTCCTGTTAAAAATTATTTATCTTTATCTGAAAATATAACTATTATAGGATTGATTAAAAATTAATCGAATATATTGGTTAAGTTGAAAAATCGTTTTTTTTTTATAGAACATTAATCTTTTTGGTCGAAAATTCACCTTTTCCCTTGAAAATTTAACAATTTTGTCAAAAATTCGTTTTTTTTCTTGTTCAATTCAATTTTTTATCACAGTTTTTATCTTGAAATTGAACTATTCCATTTTTGGATGAAATTTTATCCTGTACATTGTATTCGTCAAAACGCCAATTATTTGATAGAAAATTAATTTATTTGTCTTCGGTTATGATTTTTTTTAATTGAAAGAATTTTTTAATTAATTTTTTAAATTGAATTTTAATTTATAAAAAATGTAAAAATAATTGATTTTACGAGATGATTCTGAATCCGTTCAAAATTAAAGAATTAATAGATATTAGTTTTTAAAATTATTTTTAATTATGACTTCAAATATCATTTCAGTCCAAACAAATTTTATTTTTAACCCATTCAATTTGAAATTTTTTAATTAAAAAAAGAAAATGTCGTTAATTATTAGCAATATTTGACCGTTCATTTAAAACAATCCATTATAAACAACTATTAAAAACTATACGAATTTGAACAGAATGCTTCGAAATAGAAAGCAATGAATTTTTAAAATTGTAATGAGCTAAATTTTAACCTTGAACGCTACAATTTTAATTTAAAAAAAGATTCAAAATTAATTTAAAACTTAAAGTTATTTCAAATGATTTGAAACACGATGTAGATTTTTGCAGATTTAAAAAAAAATTAAGCTTTTTGAATATTTTAAAATATTTAAAAAGAATAAAAAAAGTTATTGTGATTGCTAATAAAATTGAAAATGATTTTTTATTTTGAAAAATTAATTTTAAGTGAGTATTTGAAAAGATTTTAAAACTTTAAAAAAAAAGAATCAGGACGATTTTAAGGCAATTTTTTTATTTTGCAGTTTTTTTAATGCCAGGAAAAAAATCTAATTAACAAAATATATCAATTTTCAACCCAAACGTTTAATTTTTAACAAAATAAATTAATTTGCTATAAAATAATTTGTGTTTTAACTGTTTATGTTTATATTATATAAAATGATTTTATTTATTTTTAGTTTGTTAGAGGTGAGGGGCCCTTCTTTTTATTTATTTATTCCCAAATTTTTTTGTAGGTCCTCTTTGGCGGTTTTTCATGCCTTTTAGGCTTTTTCCACCGAGCCAATATATTTATTTATATATGTGGCTCAAAATTGTTGTTTTTCTTTTATTACATAACCTTCCTTCCAATTTAGTAATTTAGTAGAACACATTTCGAAGCTTTATTTCTTTTTTCCTAAAAGGTGTAATTAAGATTTTTAAATTCTTATTTCATAGTAATAATAGTTACATGATAGAAATTTTAAAAACTTAACCAATTCCCGAAAAATTATATATTTTTATAAAGATTTTTCCTTATATTTTAAAAACTAAATAATTACTAGTACATTTGTTTAAGAAAACGATAAGGTGTGTTGTCAAGAAATTACCCACATATTTCTTTAAAGTGTTTTTCTTTTAAACTATTGATATAAATATTTATAGATAGGTAACACAGATAGATTTACAAGACAAATATTCTTCTTTTTAGTTTAAACAATATCACACACTAAAGAAAAACTTGGACAATTTTTTGATAATTCACGTTATCATTTTATCAGTTATTAAAATTAAAATATTGATAACATTGTCAAAATCTCGATTGGTTAAAAACTCAATTACTTGGTTGAAAAATTAATTCTTTTGTTGAAAATGTAACTATTTTGTAAAAAAAGTCCTCTTTTCTGTCAAAAGTTCAACTACTTTATTAAAATTTATTTATTTTTGTATTTGAAGGTTCATCTCTTGCGTTCAAAATTTAACTATTATGTTAAAATATGTTTCATCTGTTGTTGAAAATACATTGTTGAAACTGACAATTAATCTATACCATTTTTCGTTAAAAAAATCATATATTTTGTTAAAAATTCGTCTTTCTTTGTAGAAATTAAATTGTTTTATGGAAAATTTATACTTTTTGGTTAAAAATTAAATTTTTCGGTTGAAATGTCTACTGTAAATATTTTTCAGTTGCAAAGGCGTTTTGTTGTAAATGCAACTATATTTTTAAAAATTAAAATCATACTTTTTGGGTGGAAAGTTCGATTATTCACTTAAAGTTGAACTACTTAGTAAAAAAATTAATTTTTTCTTATTAAGGATTTATAATTATAGTTAAAAATTCAACTATGTGCCTTCAAATTAACTTTTTTGTTAAGAATTTTACTGTTTTGTAAAAAATGCATCTTTTGGGCTTTAAAAGTCAACAATTTAATAGAAAGTTAAACTATTTGGTCCAAAATTAAAACTTTGGTAGAAAAATCATATTTTTGGTTTAAAAATTCCGCTTTTTGTAGATAATACTCTCTTTGACTTTAAAATTAAATAACTTCGTTGAAAGTTCATGTATTTTGTTGAAAATTGACCTTGTTTGGTAGAAATGTAATCTTTTTGTGTGAAAATTTGTCATTTTTGGTTAAAAATGCAATGGTTCGGTTGAAAATTCATCGTATTGGTTGACGATTTCACAACTTTGTTGAAAATTCAATTTTTTTGTTAAAAATTATTTTTCTTTATCTGAAAATGTAACTATTCTAGGATTGATAAAAAAAGAATCGTTTTTATGTAGAAATTGAACTATCCCATTTTTGGTTGAAACTTTATCCTGTACATTGTATTAGTTAAAACATAAATTATTTGATAGCAAATTAATTAATTTTGTTAAAAAGTAAACGTTTGTCTTGAAAATTGATATATTTTGTTAATTAGATTTTTTCCTAACATTAAAAAAGCTGCAAAATAAAAAAATTGCCTTAAAATCGTCCTGATTCTTTTGTTTGTTTAATTTTTTAAATCTTTTCAATTACTCACTTAAAATTAATTTTTCAAAATGAAAAATCATTTTCAATTTTCTTAGCAATCACAATAATTTTTTTATTCTTTTTAAATATTTTAAAATACTCAAAAGGCTTAATTTTTTTTAAATCTGCAAAAATCTACATCGTGTTTCAAATCATTTGAAATAATTTCAAGTTTTTAATTAATTTTGAATCTTTTTAAGAATTCAAATTGTAGCGTTCAAAGTTAAAATTTAGCTCATTGCAATTTTAACAATTCAAGGCTTTCTATTTCGAAGCATTCTGTTCAAATTGGTATAGTTTTTAATAATTGTTTATAATGGATTGTTTTAAATGAACGATCAAATAATGCTAATAATTAACGAAATTTTCTTTTTTTAATTAAAAAATTTCAAATTGAATGGGTTAAAAAAAATTTGTTTAGACTGAAATAATACTTGAAGTCACAATTGAAAATAATTTTAAAAACTAATATCCATTAATTCTTTAATTTTGAATGGATTCAGAATCACCTTGTAAAATCAAATATTTTTAAATTTGTAATACTTTAAATTCAATTTAAAAAATTTATTTAACAATTCTTTCAAGTAAAAAAAAATAGTTACATTTTCAGATAAAGATACACAATTTTTAACAGGAAAAATGAACTTTCAATCAAAGAATTAAACTTTCAACCTAATAGTTAAATTTTTAAAATTTTCAGTTTCCAAAAGTATTTTCAACGAAAGAGATGAACCTTTAAATAAAAAAAATAAATTTAAACAAAGTAGTTGAACTTTTGATAGAAAAGAGGACTTTTTTACAAAATAGTTATATTTTCAACAAAATAATTAATTTTTCAAACAAATAATTGAGTTTTTATCCAAACGAGATAAATTCCAAAATCGCCTATTTCTTTAATTTCTTTCAAATGCGGATCAAGATTTAAATAAGGCTATTATAATATAACATAATTATAATATTGTCAT
>NC_046661.1:52357490-52358783 GCF_010883055.1 Belonocnema kinseyi | reverse complement strand
GATTCCAAGGTATTTTCAATTGATTTCAATAATTCAGTATGAGATTTTAAAGGATTTGAAAACGTTTAAGGTATTTTTAAACTTGTAAGGAATTTTCAAGAGCTTTTAAAATATTTTTTTTTGGCTATTGATTCATCAATTAGTTGGATAAATTTTCTTTCTGAAAATGTAACTATTTTGTAGAAAATTTATTTTCTTTTTGGTTGAAAATTAATTTTTTTAACCACAAATTTAACTATTCTATGTTTAAATGAAAAGTGATCTTTCTAGTTAAAATTTTTTGTATTTTATGGAATACTCTTCTTTCTTGGTAGAAAATTAATCTTTGTTGTCGAAAATTTAACTATGATTAAACATTAATTTTTTGTTCAGAAAATTAGTCTTCATGGAAAATAAATTTCTTTTGTGCAAGGTTCATGAATTTTATTAGAAATGCCTTTTTTTTAGTATAAAATTGAGCTTTTTGGATGAAAATGTAACTTTTTGGTTAAAAATTTTACTATTATGTTAAAAACAATTAAAAAAAATTTTTCTTCATTTATGTATTTGATTCAAAAGTTTTTTGTTGCAGAAAACTAATTGTTTTAGTTGAAAGTTTAACTATTTCTATTAAAAGTTAGTTAACTATTCATTTATATTAATATAGTATTTTATAATTACAATATTAACATTAATTATATATATATATGTAATAGCAATAATATCCATACTATGTACACCTGGAAAACATAACCTGAAAAACGACGCATGCATGAAATTAAGAATCACGCAAAACATCCAAATCGCCAATTTCTTCAATTTCTTTCAAATGGGGAGCGAGATATAAATAGAAGACCAACGAAGTCTTCCGAAGCCTTCAGATCGGCACTCATCGTATAACAGAACTCCGAAGTCGAATCGTGCATTTTCGGCTTACATACGAACTCACAGTGGTAATCATGCACCTTCTGTTTTGCGGCTCCCAAACGGTAGGTATGGTGGGGGTAAATTTTATCCACGATCTGGCAGCTCTGGTAGAATAAAGTAGGAGACGACGTACATGAGTGGGTTGCGCGCGCAACCCATTTCTCCTCTTCTGTATTTGAAAACTCGAAGGTGCACGATTGCCGGTCGGAACACTTCGGCGGTTCTATTTATATCTCTATCTGCTTTGAAATAAAATCAAGAGATTGGGATTTTAATGTTTCCTGATTTCGATGCTGGCGATTCTCATGATTTGAATACTTCGCGCTCCTCTTTATATGCGCATATTTTGAGGTTATATTATTTCAAGTATAAAATATAAATGATATA
>NC_046661.1:52349414-52357390 GCF_010883055.1 Belonocnema kinseyi | reverse complement strand
ATATGCCAATTAGCACAAATGGTAAGTTCCGACAGTGCCTACAAGTGTGCCTACTGGCCGCTAAATGGCAATACCGGTTTCATATGTATACACCTGGTACCTCGTTTCAAATCTAGGATCACTGAACTGTATATTTATTGTCTGGCTTCCCAATGCTCACAAAGAATGGGACATGCGCACTGTGATTTGCTATCTCCTTTTCTTCTGCGAGAAGTATGCGAGTGAGTGCCAGTGCTTGACAACCACAACAACGGCAAAAATTGAGATTATAACAATTTTTTCCTAAAGATTTTGCAAATTCAAGTAAGCTTCACCGTTGGAATTTTGAAAAATGAAAATCTAGTGAGAAAAAATGACGTTTTGTGTTCCAAAATGTCAAACATCCTATTGGAACAAAAGTGCCAAAGGATTAACTATGTTTTCACCTACACAAATGATCCGGTAACAAGCGTTGAATTCAGAAAAATTAAGAATTTGTATTCTTATGAATACGCGATTTTTCCTCCAACTAAAAATCCCCCAACGGAAACAGAAAGAGGTTAAATCCTATTCCTCTCAATCGACTTAGTAAAATTTAACGAAAGTATTTATTTAACCTATTTTTCATTATTAAATCTTTTTATAACTTATAAATTCGAAAAATATTCAAATTTATATTTTTATAATTTATTTAAACGTCTTAAAAAATGAAACAAAGAAATCTATGCAAATGTGTGAATTTATATAATTTTCAATCTAGAGAGGCAGAGTTGAATTGGTGAGAATTAAAATTTCAGAATTTACATTCCGCATGCAGGAATTAAAACAACTTATTACATATATTTTGTGAACTTATTAGAAGGAATTAAATAAAATCAAAGTATGACCACTTTTGAGGAATAAAAAATATCTCTGAGGTGCGTTACCGGTACAATTAGAAGGAATTCAATATATTGAAAACACGTTCTCTTTGGGAGAATAGAAAAGTGTGTGGCGGTTGATACGAAAATAGAAGTGAATAAGTTTGGGAGTATTTTATTCTTATTGTGGAATTTTAGACAGATGGAAAAATCGCACATTCAAAATAATAGAATGATCTTCACTTTTGCGCTGAAATCTGAAAATATTAATTTTTCTCTATTCTACGCTTATTACCGGGGAAAATATTTACAGGAACATAACCTCAGTTTTTAGTTGTCATTCAACACGGCACTCACTCGCACATTTCTTGCGGGAGAAAAGGAGATAAGAAATCACGGTGCGCATGTTCCCCTCCTTGTGAGCATTGGGTTTAAACCACGAAGGAATAATAAGGAGACGTAACTCCGTTCCCCCACCTGGCCATAGAAACATTACCGTAAGTGATACGCACATTACAGGAAGATCTTAGATTTGAGTGCGCAGGTGCGCAGTTGTCCTCTTCCTATACATGGAAGAGTGTGCGAGTGAGAAAGTTTGTCAAATTGACGTAAGCTGAGAGGTTCTGTTTGTTTGTTTTGATGCAAGTGTCAGAAATGTGTTCTAAGCCATGAGGTGTCAAGTTCCGGGTTGTGGACGAAGTTACACGCCGAAGAAGGCAAATACACTTCATTTTTTTAAAGCCTTCACTGTAAGTACAATAAACGTCTAATATATTTTATTGTTTTACCAATCTGTCATTGAGCCTTGAGAATCTTTAACCTATTTATCATATTACAAATTTAAAAGGTACTTACCTATACGTTTCCTTCTCAAAATCTGTTTACACATTTTTCAAACAAGTACCGAAAGTACTGTTTATATATTTATTTTGTGTATCTTTCGTATGATGATCAACAAAAGAACACAACCCTACCGAAAGAAATCTCTGAGTCTTCTTTAGCGAAATAGCTTGGCCCATTTGAGTCTATAAACAAAGTCGATTTGAAACAAAATAGTCTCGGAGATAGTTTGAGAGATTTGGGTCCTCTTCAAGAGCCTTTTAGTGGTCGTTATAAGAGTGGTGCGACGGTAATATAATGTTCCTTTTGTATTCGTCACGAATCGGGCGGGCAGAGTTATTTACAGTAGTTGGTCGTGGCTAATCCGCTGTCCCTTTTTAAATTTCTCTTCAAATTATTAACACTTTTTTTAATTGAAGAATTTTCTCATTATACTTATTTATAATTATAAATTATATATTGATATACAATTTTCTAGGTGAATTAAAAAATGTTGTCTTTTTTGGCGTATCTCATTCCATTTTCGAGAAACGTTCTATTAAATTCCAATTTTAAGCATTAAAAAAAAGTTAGATATCTGAAGTCATCGAAACCCGTAGATTCCGAATTATTATGTTTTAGGCTGTTAACTATGAAATTAAAAAAATCTACTTCTAAATTTTAATCCGAAAGCTTAACAAAGGAGCCTTGAGTGTCAGCTACTCTATTGAGATAGCCTCTCTGCTTTTTATTTATGATCGTATTCTTATTTCAATTTCAAAAAGGATATTTTAAAGCCTTCAGACCATTTAAACGAGCTTCCTGGACCTTTAAAAATATCTGCCTGAGCGCCTGCGGAGAATTTCTTTGAGATTCTTTGACCTAAAGAATTTTTAGGATATACTCAAAGATTCCTTTCGGTAGGGAACCTCTAACTTACGTCAATTCGACAAACTTTCTCACTCGCACACTTTTCCATGTATAGGAAGAGGACAACTGCGCACCTGCGCACTCAAATATAAGATCTTCCTGTAATGTGCGGATTACTTACGGTAATGTTTCTATTGCCAGTTTCAGATGACTTCCCACTGGCAGTTGGGTCTCCTTATTATTCCTTCGTGGTTTAAACGCCTAAGTCTGGCAATAAATGTACAGTCAGCGCAGTCAAAACTCGAGACGTTTTGTACAGAATGATCGGTCTCCTTATTATTACTCCGTGGTTCCAGAATTGTGAAAAAATTTGAGGGTGGCGACCATGCCGCTCCCCAGAAAGTGCAAAAAAAGTTTGGAAACTGCTTCGCTAGATGGCACAGCGTTGCTTCTCCTACCCAAACCCCGCAAACACATAGCCCCTAGAAACGTGCCAACCATTAAGGCAGAATACACGGTGTGCCCACTCCCATAGAAAAGTGGTGAACGGATTATAGTAATTGCTACGTCCTCTAGGTGGCGCTCGTGTGAATTCAGAATTTGAAATGAACTTGAGCAGACTCTAGTTCACTGTAGCTGCAAGAATTATATTTTTTTTGTGTGATGAACTTGGATTCACAATGGATTTTCACTGATAACACAAACTGCAAATGGAGTCAAATAAAATCTATCATCGATCAAATGTAATAAAGTGTTAAAGTCTGTTGGAATCGTTCTGATAGAACGAACAATCAAATGTTAAAGTCTGTTGGAATCTTTCTATGATAGATCGGTTGCAACAGACTTAAACATTTGATTGCATTTGATCGATGATACATTTTATTTTATTCAATTTTTGGTTTGTTTTATTGGTTATTATTATTCATGCATTTATTTCAGAAAGAAAAGTCAACATAACCTAAAAATTAAGGTGAGAAGGGAAAGAGAGGGGGTCGTTGGTGTAGACAATAGTTCTTGCTACGTCCCCTAGGGTGCGTTCCAGGCGACCACCCGGGTGAATTGGTGGGTGAAGTAAAGAAGTGGACGAAGTTTACTAGGGTGAAGTGGAAGGAGAATGGTAGAATGAACGGTTTCGAGTGTGCGTCGGGTGTATGTTTGGTGAAAGATAGTTGAGGTTCAGTTACACAAAAGTTTAAAAAATGCAAGAACAGGATAAGATTTTAATTGCTGCTTCAGTAATGAGGTAATTGTTATTACAAACAGAGATGTGTTGAATAATAGTGGAAAGTGATGAAGATACTCAACTTTAGATGATGAAGATACTAAACTTTAGTCTACTACTAAACTTGCGATTCCCGCCAATTTCAAAGTTCACTCACTTCCACCTACCTAGTTTCAGTGGGTGAAATAGTCACCCGTCAAGTAACCCCCACTCTTCACCTGAGTGATCGCTGAACGGTTCACCCGAGTGAAGCCCAATACTCACCTAACATCGTAGAACGGCTTGGAGTGCACGCGAGAGCACCCGGGTCGTTCACGGAAAGGGTTCGAAAGTTCGCCTAAGAACTGAAGATCTACCATTACACATTAAACAAGTTAAAGCTGCTGACAATCAAATATCATATTGTTGATAAAATGTAGGTTTTATTTGATGCAAGAAGAAGAATACAGAAGATGGTGGGATGGCGCAGTGAGAATCAACTGTTTCTCACTGATCGATCGCCTTTCTTCAATGATCTCCATGTTTATGTCAAAATCCACCCAAGAACAACGATGTAGAGACCCTTTGGAAATATAGGCGATTGCAAAACCACTAAAATTGAAGGAAAAAAACCGCTGAAAATATCATCCGCTTCAAGGTTTATATTGCGACAAATTCATACAATCCGAGGATTGTCCGTCAATGACTGCCGAGGAAGTGAAAAAAGCACTTAAGAACACAAATAACTTTTCCTCTGCTCGACCAGATGATACCAAGAACTTTTGGTGGAAGGAGTTAACTTCAAAGCACCAACGTCTGGCCTGCAGTTCCACCTCATATTTAAAAGTCAGAGATACGTATTCCGCAATAGCTGGCGGAAGGGCGTATCTCTACAGAAATAATGCGGCCCTAAGTGTGCTTTACTACTATCTTTATCACCTTTATGGTGTTGGCCATGACCCTGTCCTGCTAAACGCTTTGTGGAAGTCAAATGTCCAAGACGAGAAGTGCCAAATTATCTGGAACTACGATTTTTGGACAGCAATCTTCATTGCACTCTCTAGGACTGACATTGTTCTCCAAGATTTCGAGGAACGCACTATATTCGAGATCAATTTCTAGACTCCTGCTGACTACAACATCATGGACCAGAAGGAGTAAAAGGGGGACAATGTTCAAGACATTAGAAAGGGGCTGCAGCGACTGTAAACCAAAATATCCGGTTAAAGTCATTTTCCTTGTGATCGGTGCTCTCGGAGGTGCAAAACTATCACTGGTTAATAACATTTGAGCCAATATTCACGTGCTTAAAATATGCCCGGGCAATTACGAGACAGATGCAGAAATCTGTCATCCTTAGGTCCCTCCGTGTGCTCAGGACATACGAGGATTTCGCCGGCCTGTCGTTGTGATTTCGTCATGTCCTGTGTCCACCCATTTCACGGTCGTATCTTCTAAGAATAGTCAATAAACACAATAAATAATCAATACAGCTAACAAGAAATTTCTTTCCGAATGACGGGATTTCAAAAACTGATACACATCGACACAGCTTTACTACGCTCCACCGCGACTGTGAACTTCAAAACATTTGAAGAGTTCGCGAGTTCTCAGCGACCGAGAAACATTACTCTCACCGTGGAACAATAATAAAAATGCATTCAGAAGTAATGTAAATTGTCTTCAATTTTGTAGAGAAAATATCGCACTATCCTATATTTTCCCTTCACCTTATTTGTGATTATACCTTTTAACTTTTAAATCACCGAATTTTCATATTTATTGCCAGTTCGGTAATTACTTTGCAGCAGTTCGGGTTGTCTTTGAGAAAAGTTATTTATAATTTACCTAATGTTTCTCATATGTGCCACTTTAGAACCAATACGGTAATTTCTGAAGAACAAGTTTTTCCGTCTATAAAGAAAAAAGATATAATAAAATTTTTGCAAATATCTTAAAGATACATCAAATGTTAAATAAGTACATAATATATCAATTGAAATTTTGATATATGTCTTATTTTTAGTAAAAAATGCATTTTTCAGACAAATAAATGCGGGTGTGTAATTGTAAGTATGGAATTTCACAATTCGAAATCACTTTTAAATACGAAAAACTCTTGAAAACCAATTATAATAATGCAACATTCATAATTATGTATTTATGTTGGTATATCAACATTCATCAGTTAAAAAGAAAGTTGTAACTAAAATTAGATATTTATTTTTCAAACATGAGTTTTAAATAAATTCAGTATAATTATTTTTTGATTGTGAAGGAAATCTATAATTTTATTAAAAAGTTGCACAATATAAATGCAAATTACATCAACGAAATCAAGTTTTAACTGCCTCCCGGTTTTTGCACACAGGTATTGCATTTATTATCTTAATTCAAAGAGATTTTTTTCCTGGTTTGCGGTGATTTTGTAGATGTAAAAAAATATATTTTGTCGAATTCTTCGTTATATCGTAAACCTTGTAGATTAACAAAGCAATAAAGGCGTGGAAACATCAATTTGCAAAAACATATTATTTTGTAATGTGTTTGCCATGTAGGATATTTTGAGGACTTCATGAAAATATTCCAAAAGTATAGAATTTTTGTAAAGAATTTTAAGATTGTTTACTATATGTATGCTGTAAAATACAGCTTAATTAAACATCTATGATTAAACAATGTTAGGCATCGATAATAACATTGCATCGTATAAAATATTCTTTAAATTTAAATTCACGTGTTTGAAGTTCATTTCGCCGAATAATGTTTTATACTTCCACGTGCTTAAATAGTGATTTCACGCAATTTCCATTTGCTTAATTTATCATGCGTCTTAATTTTTATTCGGTCGTATTAACGTTTCCTCAATTTGTTTCAACAACTTTGTAGCTGATATACAAATGACATTTAGATGAGACAGCGATTATTTAATAAATATTTTGTGATGATTTTATTTAAAATAATTACTCACTATGGATAATGATAAATTATAATGAATAATGTATAATGTCACTCTTTGTTAACAATAACGATGAAATAAATAATTAGTTATTTATGACTACAAATTTGATGGTCATCGTTTTTATTTATTTCTGCAGAAAATGATGATCGACAATCGTATATTAGTAATTTCTATCAACCAGTAATGATAGAAAAATACTAATTATACTACTCGCGAATAATCATTTTTATATGTGTTATAAATGGTAATTACTTTTTGTATAGTTAATAATAGTTCTTGTTAACTTCGTCAATTATAATCATTGATGACACTAGCCTAATATAATGATCGATGATGATGATTAATTATAATAAACAATAACTGATAAGGTTCAGAAGAATGCTTCTTTAAATCGATACCTATTATCATCAATTATATGAGAATCGACAATGTTTGTCATCAATAGAATTGATTGTAATCAGCAGACTTTGTTTAAACTTCTTTTTTTTATTTCAAAATTAGATAAAACTAGAGATAACCTTCACGGTTTCAAGAGCCAAAAACCCTAAGCTTTATTTTGGGGCGTCAAACAAAAATTTAAAAGGCGCTTTTACTGAAAAAATCAAAGGTATTCTTGATTTGAAAAAATGTTAATGTTGTTAATAAAAATTGTTGTAATTTTTCGATAAAACCTACAAGAATCGATTGAAAACGTGTAAAAGAAAAAAACGTATAGCTAAACCAGCGATATTTATCTTTGAGCTACAAATATTGTTAGAAACTAAACAACGATATTGGAAAATTATTAATGCAGCGACTTGCAGCAGAATGTATGGTAAGTATTATTATGATTAAGGAATAAAATAAATAAATTGTTAAAATAAAAATATTATACCGATGAATTAAGAATGTTGGAACTCTGAATATGGCGCTAATGAAATATGATTAATTTTTATAGAAGCGGTTTAAAATGTATAATTGATTTGAAAGTTTACCTCACAATTGAAAGGATTTTAAGGGATTTTCTAAATGAAAGGAAACATAATTAATAGCAAAAATAGTTATATGAGTTACATGAGTATAGTGCAAACAGATTCAGTATGGTCCCGAGTATCATCCTCGACCCAAACCCGAAAATAATAACTTTAACCTTGAGTTTGAAAAAACGCAAACTTCCCCTAAACTAGAGCCAGCTATAAGGGCCCTTTTACCAGGTGTATACATATGAAACCGGTATTTTTTCAAGAAAAAAACACATTTATTTCAAGAGAATGATAACAAATATTTTATTCAAAGTATGCGCCCT
>NC_046661.1:52339757-52349314 GCF_010883055.1 Belonocnema kinseyi | reverse complement strand
TACGTCGATCATGGAGGAAATCAATGAGCAACACTCCTCTGTAGTCGAAAAAGACGGTCGCGAGGACCTTACCGGCTGAGAGACGGGTTTTGGCTTTCACAGAACCGGCTTTGTCTTTCCTTCGCCATTCTTTACTCGCCATCTTGGACTCGGGAGTGTAATGATGCACCCATGTTTCATCACATGTCACAATATGCTTCAAAAAAATCTCTCCCTCCCGCTGAAATCGATTCAGATGTCTCTTACTGATTCGCAGTCGGATGTTTTTTTTGATCTTCGTTCAATAACTTCGGGACCCATCGGGCACAGATTTTTTTGAAACCAAGATGATTTTTAATGATTGTTTGAGCGCTTCCATAGCTAATGCCCACCTGTAAAGCGATTTCATGAATAGTGAACCGCCTGTCACATTCAATAAGGTCACGAACTGCACCAATGTTATCGCCAGAGACACTTGATCTTGGACGTCGATTATGACTCACATTTTCCACACTTTCTCGTCGACTCTTAAACTTTTTGGCCCAATCAAACACTTGAGATTTAGACAGAGTATCATCCCCATACTGATTCTTCAATCGAGTCAAAATTTCGCACGGTTTAACGGCTTCTTTAGTTAAAAACTTTATTATAACCCGTTGTGCAACGGACGCTGGAACCTGCTGCTCACTCATAGCTGTACTGACGAATTGACTGAGTCAAACAGCTCACCAAGCGTTTTACCCACTCCTAATACACTACATTACAAGAACCTACACTGTTAGAGTGCTTGCGATTGGCTAAGAAAAGTATTTGTAAAATTCCGGTTTATATTTGATCCACCCTCGTAGAATGATATACGGGCTGCACATCAAATGTAGGATCTTTTTAAGAAAGCATCAGACTTAGTAAATTCCTATATGCATTTGACTTTATTTTTCCGCTTTTTTTCAAACTAATGACAATAATTACACGTGTGTAACTCTGATATAGGGAGATTTGTCATTTTTTAGAAATCTACAATGAAAAATATGAAAAAGTTAAAAAGGTAAAAAGACATAATTAAACTCTAAAAACAAAATTGTTACTTTCGAGGGGTTCTAAAAAGTTTCCTTTCTACTTTTCTATTTTTGGAACTGCAATTTGAGTGTTTTCAAATATATAACTTTTACGTAACAAATTTTTGGTGTAAAATTCTTAAAAATATAAGAGGAACTTTTTGCACACTTTTGTTTGATTAAAGAATATTTTATATTATAAGAGATAAAATAAAAACTTTATATTCAAATTTGTTAAAGTCGCCTATTCATAAGATTTAAAAAACCGAAAACTTAATTTTAAGTTAGGATACATGATTCTTAGCCAAGATTTTTATACGAAAGTCCAAGGGTTAGATAGCTTAGTTAGTTGATTTGAGTCTGCAGCGAGGCGTAACATGAGTTAGATTCATGGTTAGGAAGTGTTTGCGGGGTTTGAATCCTCAGCGATTAATTAAGATTTTTTAAGCTGTTTAAGCATCTTATTGTATGTATAAGTGACACTAAGTTTGTATGTGTGTGATAAATTATGTGTATTAATAATGATACCAGAAATAATTTATTTCGTTGCTGAATTGCTCTAAGAAATTTTGCATCCACTTCAATTTACATTTTCCGGAACTCTGATATAGAGATCATAACGTGCGCCTCATTACATATTATGTTGTCTCGGATTTTAAATACTATTACAATTTTCTGTACATCTAGTAAGAATACTCCCAACTTTCGGTTTAGTAACAGTGTTGGGAGTTGCCTGCAAATAGCCTTGATACTAAGCCGGGGGAATAGAAATGTAATCAGTCAGTATCGTCTGAACCGTTTTCAATTGGAATGCATAATATTTCATACTCGAGTGGAATTTTTTTCTAAATATTCCTCACGAAAAAAAACCGAAGGTCAAAAATTCTATCAGATAAAAATTAATTTTTAGCGAAAACTATTGATTTTAGAGAAAAATGTCAAAGACAAAATAGTTATAGTTTTTGAAGTAAAAACTATTGTCCCTCTTAAACTTTTGACTACATTAAAAATGACTACAAAAGAACATAAAAAAAACTTTTCACTACAGAAATTAAAATTTACAGGAAAGCCTCTAAGGCTTTTTTTGGTACAAGGTTGAATCTATAAATTTGCATGTAATATTCACATATAAAGTTTGAGCTATAGCAATTCAGTCGATGTGAAAATTGTGACAAATTGAAGCATTTTTAGGTTTCTAAATGCTTTAGTAAAAGCAAAACAAAGACTTCGCTGAAATTATTTCCCTGTGATTTTTATTAAGTGTTTTATAAAACAACGAAATCGCTGGACTTGAAAGTCAAGATTATTATATTATTTTGAATGCGCGATTTTTCCATCTGTCTAAAATATCACAATAAGGATAAGAAACCTCCTAAATTTATTCACTTCTATTTCCATAGCGATCGCCACACAGTTTTCTATTCTCCCAAAGAGAACGTGTTTTCAATATATTTAATTCCTTCTAATTGTACTAATTGTTTTAATTTCTTCATGCGGAATGTAAATTCTGAAATTTTAATTCTCACCAATTCAACTATGCCTCTCTAGAGTTAAAATTATTTAAATTCACACATTTGCATAGATTTCTTTGTTGCATTTTTTAAGACGTTTAAATAAATGATTAAAATATAAATTTGAATATTTTTCGAATTTATAAGTTATAAAAAGATTTAATAATGAAAAATAGGTTAAATAAATGCTTTCGTTAAATTTTACTAAGTCGATTGAGAGGAATAAGATTTGCAGTTTTTCTGTTCCCGTTGTAGGATTTTTAGACGTAGGAAAAAATCACGTATTAATAGGAATACAAATTTTTAATTTTTCTGAATTCAACGCTTGTTTCCGTGAATGAGAAGTTGGCAGCTCTTTTACGTTTGGTGAAATTTATTTAATTTATAGACAATATTGTAGATAGCCCGTTTTTTTAGTTTATGACATGCGTGTAATGATTAAATTCAGTCACTAATCTTTGATATCGGTTATAAATTGCTTTTTCATGCAGGTTTGAAAATAAAAGTAAAATTGACGAAAAAATCAAGTTCAAAACACAAAGGGTGTAGCCGGGTAAGGATGGTAAAAATACTCCTAAGGCTTTTTGGGTCCAAATACGATCTGTATATAGCCTGTGGGAGTGAAAAACGTTTCAACAAATTGCAGCCCCCTAGTTTGCATATTAATCCTACTTCCCTTAATAATGAAATTTCCCCATTTTTTCTCTCTAAATACTGTTTATTTTCAAACGACAGAAATTTAGGGCAAAAGCCACGTTGGGATCCATATATAGAAAATATGTTGAGTCGTTTTGGTGGGAAATTCAAATTTAAAAAAATTCGGAAATATTTCAAATAAGTTAATAAGAAATCGGATTTACGAATGAATGAGAATTTTTCTGTAAGTTGGATTTCAATTTTTAAACTAACTTTTTGGCCTGCTGGCCTTAAAAAATTGACTTGCTTACACTTCCATTTTTTTACAGAATTTTCTTACAACTATCTGTTACAAATTACCATCCATCCACACCTTATAACGAATCAGCTCGCTTCTGTAGGCTAACCTTCCTCGCTGCGCCTCGCTTCGTACGCATGTCGCTCTTTTCTCGCTATGCCTCGCATTGCCAGCCTCTGCCTCCGCGGCTACAACCTAATACTTAACAACTATTTAAAATATTTACAGTTTCCTTACATCTACTTCCTCTCCTATTTACAATCTTTCCTTCTCCGTTCCTTTTCCTCCTTAATGCTCTTCTTCTCCATCTTACCCAATACCCCGTTCACCCATGCTACTGTCCTTTTGTCCCTCCTTTCATGCAAGTCTTCAACTTTTACATCGCCCTTCCTGCACAATTCACACATTCGCTTCTCTCTAGAAAGCCAGAACCCATTATAATTCTCCACGCAACCGCATCTCATTCTAGCTGTAAGTTCCTGACTTCCTTGCTCTCCTTTCTCACACAAATATTGCGCTCTCTCCTTTGGCATAATCCACACATAGTTCCCGTTAAACCTTGACTCTCTTATTCTCTTCTCTTCTTCTGCCTTCTCTTTCTCCATGCCATTCTTTTGAACCTACTTATATACCTTCCTTCCTCGTGCATCCTTCTCACTTCATCCATCTGCAACCCATTCGTTCTAAAATACCTTTCCCTTTCCACCCCCATCTTTGCGCTACTACACGTGTTCCCCTTCTCCCACAAACACTCCCTAACCAGCTTACTTCCTCCTCTTCCAATAATTTCTCCTCATATTTACACGCTCAACTCCCTGTTATAATCCCTAAACTCGCCCTTCCGGTCTCCCACCTGGCGATATAGTTCGGTGTATTCCTTGCAAACCCCAGTGTCCACTTTACATACCTCTCCTGTATCCTATTTACCTCCTCACTTACCTTCCACCCCCACACCTCCACTGCGTAAAATTAGACACTTATCACTAGCGAATCAAAGAATTTCATTTTCCCCATTCCTTCGAAACAGGAAGCCCAGGTACACAAACTCTTTCACCTCCTGTACCGCTTTATCCTTCCACGTACACTCCCCTCCCTTATATCCCCCACCTCCTGTCTTAAAACCATAAGCTTCGACTTGTCTGCATTTAACTCTAACCTATTTTCGTCCAAGTATCTTCTCAACCTTTTCATCATCTCTTTTAAAGCCTCTTCGCTCTTTGCTAGCAGCACTATGTCATCTGCATATGCAAGTGACCATATCCTGACTCCTCCTACCACTCCGGCCGCTAGCTTACTTTCCATATCCGCGATGAAAATTGCAAAAAGCGTTGGGCTAAGCGGGCACCCTTGCCTCAACCCCCTATCCATCCAGAACCCTCAGAGATTCCCTACCCTCCGCTCACCCTATCTTTTGTCTCCTCATATACCTCCCTTACCCTCTCGATCAGGTCCCTCTTCACTCCCATCTCTTCCATTGCTTATCACACCTTTCCCTATCCACCGAAGGGAATGCGCCCTTTAGATCTGCAAAAAACGCGTACACTTTGGCACCCTTTCTGGTTAGTTCTCTATGCACTACGTGCTGCAAGACGTAAATATTGTCATTGATACTCCTTCCCTCCCTAAAGCCCGCCTGCGTCTCCGGCAATATTCCTTTTCCTTCAACATCCTTGCGCAGCCTATCTGCCAAAACCATGGCGTATATTTTGTACGTAGTCTTCATCAGCGTAATTCCTCTATAATTTTCCTGCTTTTCCCTATCCCCTTTCTTATACAGTGATACGACCAACCCCTCCCTCCACCCTCTTGGGAATCCCTCCCCCCTCCATACTTTTTTCACTATCCCCTTCAGCCTCTGCGTTACCTCTTGAGTGCCAAACAGCCACGCTTCGTTCTCTACCCCGTCCAGCCGTGCTGCCTTAGATTTGTTCAACTTCCCTATCTGCTTCTCTATCTCCTCGCCATTCAGCTCCTCTCCATCTAGCTCCCTCGTTCTTCTGATCCCCTCATCTTTCCTCCGTGTATCTGAACCCAGAAATGAATCATTAAAAAATTGCCTCCATTTATCGCTCCCTATCTTCTCACTTATCCCAACCCTACGTTTCCTAAACCTATTAATTATTTTCTATACGTCACCTTCTGTATTAACACTTTTCAACTCCTCTTCCAGCTTTTCCTGTGGGCAGTCCTTTTCGGCTGTAGGCAAGTTTGTTTTGCAGACAAAAATCATTGAATTACGGATCAGTTGATTGCGACGGTTAAGCGCATTCCTCACATTGGGTGAAGAATTCCCGAAGAGAAACGTTCGTGATAAGTCCTTCCCCAGATTTCGGGATACTAATTTTAATGCTTTAGCTGTAAAAAAAATAATTTTATTGCTTTTTTGCATTTATGAATATCATAACCTGGTAGAATGCGCGTGAGTGTCAATCATCGTCAGAAAATGCAAACCGTATGCTGCGAGACCTGAGTGTCACTAACACATACACACACAAACAATACACTCTAAACACCAATTTTAAAATAAACTCATATTTACTTACATACAATCTTTCAGTTTCGTCGGGTTTTTACACACAATATACACACCGGGTGAAAAAGACCCGGAGACAATCTTTCCATGTGCCTCCTTCCACAGATTTTGGGGCACTATGGAACTGCCGAAGAGCCCCAGGCGTAATGGTGGCTGAGAACTCCCCTCCCCCATTCCTAGCGGTTCGAAAAGACAGAGCGTTAACAATCGTGCCGGTTTAACGTAACCCAATGTGAATACTATGGGTTCACAATAATAAATAATTTTTTTATCTTTCGTGCGCCACTGTTATGTGGAAAATAATAAACGTTTATTATTGTATATATGACTGAATTGCGGACAGCACTTCTGGGCGCCTTTATTGCTCTAAGGCTAGAAGCTAGAAGCGAACTGAATATGCATCCGGCCTGGACGCTACACTATGGCCCCCATATGCTAGAGGCATTTTAGATCGCTCGTAACAGAATGATGAAAAAAATTAAAACGACTTCACAGGAACACCAAAAAATAAAAGTGTAGAGTCCGAGAGACTAAAAACTCCGACTTCTTGTTTTTGATGCATTGAATCCGAATCTGCCTCTGATGTCCGTTTTATTCCGTCAGAACCTTATTTTTGTATAACCTCAAAAAATAATAAAATATCTGGCTTTTCGTAAATATGTAAGTTACGAAAAACTATTTGCAGCACTTGATTCAACGGGAAAAATTACATAAAATCCAGGTATTGGACTATTTTTTTCTTGTCCCAATTTGTTATGTAAATAGTATAAAAAATGCGGTAGAAGGTGTGATACTAATGTGTGTTTCTTTATACTGCATAAGAAATTGGACACAAAAAAGGTTTATTATATGACTTATTTGGAACTCTCCTCATAGAATTAAATGGTGCAATTAGTTTTCCTGCAGCTCCAATATTTAAAAATAATATCAGTGTTGTTCTTAATTTTTTGGGACAATAAAAAATCTAGGATCTGACATAGGTCACCCCTCGAATACATGTATAGACTATGTGCAATTCCCAAATTAAAGTTTATAAATGGCTGACAGCGCGTGAGGCGGCAGTGAAAACAATTAAAAAGTAGTTTCTGAAGGGAATATTTGCATTCGTAGGTACGACCTATTATGGTGCTTACATATCTTTTCGGCTGTGGGCAAATTTGGTTTTTGTCCCATAAGAGTGAGAAAGATGAAGAGCACTTTTTTCCAATTTATTACCGTTTATCTGTCTCACTATAATTGAACTAAAATTAAACTTGGTCACAGCCTAATGGGAAATTCACTACTGGCGCATTACTGCGCCAGCACTGGCAGCGGTGGCGCAATAATGACCGCCAGTACTGGCGCAGTGCTGGTAGGACCTTAGGATGATAACTATGTTCGGTAATGGCTTTCAGTACTGCACCAGTGCTGGCGGGCAGTAATAGCAGCCAGTACTGGCGCGGTACTAGGCATGAAGATTAGACCGAGTTAAGCCGACGCTTGTTTAAATTTAGAACAAGAAGAGGTCTGCATAAGATGTGTGAACTATAATAGCGCTTAGAGGATAGATTAGCTTTATTTTGCGTAAAAATAAAGAAAAAAACTCAACTCACATACGATTGAACATTTTTAATTGTATCTGGAAAACCAATGAAGATTTTTGTATGTTTTTTCTGCTTAATTTAAATATAATATTTTAGGCTCTGTGTCATATAGTTTTCAGATTTTTGCAACAATTTTCCTAGGTCATGCTAAAAGTTGAAGTCGAGGTGCAAAATTTGAGAATATCTTGATTTTTTTTAAACTTCTCGCCTTCTGTCTTCTCTTCAAAACGTCAAAAATATATCTATTATTCACACTGAAAAAATAGTTAGTTGAGGCAACCATTTACTTAGATGATGTTACCAACTGAATGGTCACTGCAACTAATGGAATTGTTGTATCAACTAATAAAATAGTAGTATCAACCAATGAACCAGCAGTATTCTTAAAACCAGAGTTTATCACAAATCTGTACAGCTTTTTCAAAAGCAAAATTATTGGCCATTTTCGTGTTTTCGTACCTTGCATCATTTTTCTAAAAGTTTAATTTTTTTTATTTCAGTGTTATTTTTCAAGATTAATTTTTGTAGATCTTTTTTGGGTGAAATAAATTTGTCCTTTATATTTTTTTGTAGCTTGTATCATTTGTCCACAAAGTTAATTTTTCTATTTTTAATGCTATTTTTTACGAACAAAGCGAAAACTATATGTCCTATAAAAAAGTGAATAATAACAGATCTGTACACCTTTCTCGGGTGCAAAATTTTTGTTTATTCATCTTGCATATTTTAACCAAAAAATGGAATTTTTTATTTTTTATTATGTTCGTATTATTATTATTATTATTATTATTAGATTATTATTATTATATTATTAGTATTATTATTATTTATAAATGTTCATATACCAAAGGCCAATCTAATAGATTAATTTTTTCAAAAGTTATCGTGCTCACAGACGGAAATACATGCAGACATTCAGACAGGAGGATTCGTAAAAACCTGATTTTCGGATTCAAAGACCCTTGAAACGTCGACATTTGACAAAAATGATGGAGAAGGGGGGAGGGCGTCAAATTTTACACAAATCTAATTCCTTCTCTTATGAAAATCTAAAAATTCTAATGAAGATATCTTGACAACGATTAATCGCAAGGAGATTTAAAAAAATACAAATTCAGTAAATAAAACTTTTGCGCGGTCGGTTGAAGTAGATTGGTTTCAGGTCTTAAATATTCTCAAGTTTATCCGATTCAATATATGGAAATGACATTTTAGGAGGACTATTAAAATCGATCAATGTTTCGAAAATTATCGAGCGCACCAAGCAAATTTGAGCCTGTCTGTCACGGTTGCCGCTGCGCGTACCAATGGCCATTGCGGCCCGTGCGCGAGATGTTTCAAATTTCCTTGTCGCACTACAAAATTTTCAAAATAACAGTCGTCTTGATGAACCAACCTGAAATTTTATTTTTGGATTTGCAATTGGCCTCGTTATACATTATTTGAGTCATTAAATTAATTGAATCCGATCCGCAACTCCAAATTTATAATTAATTATCTGTGTTTGACATTAGTACCCTAACAGAACGGAACGTTTCTGGAATGACCCTGAAACGTTATAAAGAGGGCTTTTTCAGCTTTATTATATATTTCTGAATCCTTGATGTAGATACGTTTTAACTACTTAGTGCCCTAAGGATTTTTCACTATTTTCAAAAATCTTGATTCTCCAAGTATTTCAACACAATTATAATCACAAAAGATGTTTATCCACACATTCATATTAAACTTAAGCCTTAAACGTGCTATGGTAAATGTGTAGATATAATTGCGTGTACATTTAACCATGTAAAGTTTAATATGCGTATAGTTTCTTCGTGTAAAGTTTAACTTGTAGACATTAATTTGCCCAGTTTAATTGTAGGCCTTTTTATCAGGAAAATTTATATATTGACTGTATAAAACGTGTAGAGTTGAATGTGCAGAGTTCAGCGTGAAGAGTTATTTGTGTAGACTTTAATG
>NC_046661.1:52330316-52339657 GCF_010883055.1 Belonocnema kinseyi | reverse complement strand
TGTGTGTGTACTAATGGACAAAGTAAGTAACGAGATAATTCTAAAAGAATGTGGTGCAGAAGAGACGCTAGTAGATACATGGGAAAGAAATCGGTTAAGATGGTTCGGATATGTTGAGAGAATGCCAAATGAACGACTAACGAAACACGTGTATCAAGGTAAAGTAAATGGCAACGTGTTCAGAGGTAGACCGCGGAAAGAATGGTTAGAATGTGTGAATGAGACCCTACTTAGAAGAGACATAAGAAGTCAGAGAAACACAAGAGCCTGCATGAAAAAATGCATGGACATAAAAGAAGCTAGAGAAGTATGCCAGGACAGGAAAGTATGGCTTTATATGCACGGGCATTGAGATTACCAGCGATGAATAAAGGGCCTATCAATGTATCATTCAAGATACCGGCCCAAACATTAATCTTTTGTGGATATTGTGTGTGATGCTCCAGCATCAAATCAGGATTTGTGTCGGAACAATATCTACAATTTCGCCTGTTAACTTCAGCTTTTAAAGTGAAAGTATATGCATCTGAAAATACTGTCTTGTACAAGAAAAGAGGATCTCTATCAATTCTGTCCATCATAATATCACAAACTTCAACCCGACGATCAGGATCGTCTTCATTGCGCTCTTGTACCAGATGAACTTTGTAAGTATGGAAATTAATGCTTTTTAAAATATTTCGCACTGTCTCAGGAGCAACGTCACGCTCATCACTAAGTCGACGTAAACTAAGATGTGGGTTTTCAACAAATGCTTGGGTTATGTCCATCTGCATCTCCTCAGATCCTACAGATTTTGGCTGAACAGTTCTCTGAAGGTCCTTGATAGATCCATGATTCATAAAGCGCCTTACAGTTCTTTCAATTGTTGATTTTGAGACAGGATTTAACCCTTCTCCATTACGAAAAGTGCGACTAAAAAGCAAACGAACTTGATCATAAGATCGAACTCGATCTCCCCAACCACGCATCATTAATACAGATACCCTCTCTCGTTTCAAAAGTTTATCTTGCGCCATAATAATCTTTTAGCGAAAGCTTGTAAGTATGTACTCGTAATGCGTAAATTTAGTTTCGATTTGTAATATTCGTATGGAAAAACGGTATAGGACTTATGTTATCGCCTTAGGTATTGACTTACGTATCGAAAAACGGTATAGGACTGTCTAAATCTTCGGGGAGGAACAGAACTCTCATCAGGACACCTGGAACTTTTAATGAAAAATTTCCTTATGATTTTACAATATTCAAAACGCTATAACCAAGATCAATACAGAGCTCACCAATGAATTTCTCGTTGAAATTTACTTCAGGAATTACACTGACCTCTTGGAAAACTTTCTTAATTTTAAATAATCTCTAACTGACCTTGACCGTTACAATTGACCTATGACTTGGGTATGTATCTGAACGTAGAATTTTCCGCTTTTGAAAAATATTTTACCTGAGGAAATATCCTGAAATTAGCTCAAATTTTACCGCGATTTCGCTGGAAGCGGGCGACCTCTCAGAGTACGCAGCCTTATTCTTGCATGCGGGGCTCTAGAAGGATGGACGAACCCCTTTCCCTAGCTTCTCGTGGGAACAACAATGACAACACCAAAAATAGTTGCAGTAAGTGCGATTCAAACCAGCACAACGCGCAGGGCTTCCGACAATGGGTCGGCCTACAATGCCGACCAATCTAGAGCTGGGGGAGACAATGAAAATGGATTCAGTGCGATGGATCGGCGGGATCTCGCGACCTTTGGGTGGACGGAACGACTGAATCAAGACTTGCTAGAGTGCTACGATGCGAGTGTGGCCCCTGAACGGGGTTACATGGCAGGGCTGCATGCTCTGTGGTGCGAGAAACACCCGGAGCTATCGCACTTTTCGCAGCAACGTCTGCGAAACCATGCTGAACTACTCCGAAAAAGGGGCTATGTAAGCGAAACGCTTACTCTACCACAGCTAGAACAAGCCGGCAACAGAGAAAGAGGGGCGACACTAAGACAATCGCGGGCAGGCATTCAATAGAGGAAGAGCGATGCTTTATGACCCGGAGAAACATCAACACCAAGGTTTCTGTCAAGCCTAAAGATCTGGCTGAAATGGATGACGAGCTTCGTGGAAATTTTTCCGGAGAATCCGTCCTCTGGGCTATCAATTATTGTGTGTATAATAGAGCGAGAGCTATGGCCATGCGAAGCGTAAAACAAAACCAATGGTTGATCATAAGACCAAAAGACGAATGCATCAACTTGCCATAAAGATAGGCTGGGCAAGACAGTACGCGCCCCGCATTCTGTGTGTGATTGACCACATCACATTTGGCAGGAATTTTACCGCCAAGGTTCAATAGTTCGCGCGCGAACTCCGGAACTGTTATCACACACTTAACAAGTCGAAGCTGCTGACCATCAGGCAGCATATTGTTGAGAGAATACGGATACTATCTGACTCTAAGAGAAGTCTAGAGCGGAGGGAGAGGTGGGTCAAAGAAAATCAACAGTTTCTCTCTGACACATCTCGACTCTTCCAAGACCTTCCAGTTACTGTCAAACACCCACCCAAACCAGAGGAGGTCGAAGTATTTTGGAGAGAAGTCTACGAAGTGCAGCATAGACCGGACGAAGACTCAGAAAATATAAATAGCTTTAAGGAGTTATGTGATGCCCTCATAATACCTGATAAAGAATGCCCACCCATCACTACCGAGGAGGTGAAAAAAGTATTAAGAGGGATGAAAAACTATTCCGCACCGGTGCCAGATTGTATCAAAACCTTCTGGTGGAAGAAGTTTTCTTCAACCCATCAGCATTTGGCCCATATTTTCACCTCATATTTAAAGTTGGAAGAGCCGATTCCAGAGTGGTTTGTGGAAGGGTGCACAATTCTCCTGCCGAAAATAGGCAACTTAGCTGACCTGAAAAATTACAGGCCAATCACTTGTCTGAACACACTTTATAGGCTATTCACAGCTATCCTAAATAATAGGATTGCTCGGACAATTAAACTTGTGTGGCAAGAAATGTTTGAACAACGAGGCTCACAGAAAGGCGTAGTGGGATGTCGGGAGAACCTGTTCATCGATAGATGTGTCTGCAAAGATGCAGCATTCTACTAGCGTGACCTATCGATGGCCTGGATTGATTATCGAAAAGCTTTCGATTCGACCTTCTATAGACTTATCATCTGTCTTTTGGAAATCTTAAAGTTTCGTCCGCAAATAGTTAGTTGCATAGAGAGATTGATGCCGCTTTGGAAAACCAGATTTACTATCTCATCTAGAAAAAATCGTGTAACAACTAACAAGGTCACCTTTCACAGAGGTGTCTTTCAGTGGGACATTATGAGCCCACTTCCCTTTTGCCTCAAATTATTGCCACTATCTCTAGCACTTCGCCATTCCGACGGGTACCTGTGCGGCAAACCTGCAGATCGAAAGTACAAAGTCACTCATGTATATTACATGGACGATCTTAAGGTCTATGCTAAAAACAAAGAACAACTACCTGGGCGTACCACAGAGCCGCATTCAGGATGTGACATCTATAAAGGATACTCTCCGAAGCAGATACAAACGCCTCATCCGGCAGATTTGGTCTTCCGAACTGTCGGCGAGGAACAAAGTATCTGCAACGAACATGCTTGCCGTCCCGGTAGTACTCTATTCATTTGGAGTAGTTCCATGGACGAAGAACGAGCTCAGATCCCTTGATATCGGGACAAGAAAGGTTATGCATATGAAAAAAAGCATGCATCTTAAGTCTTCCGTTCCGCGACTGTACATCTCACGCCGTCAAGGTGGTCGCGGATTATTGAGTCTTGAATGTCTTCACATCAGGATTATTCTGGATATAGCACATGTAGTTGCAAAGGGAAGAGACCCTCTTCTTAAAATAGTCAGGAATCACGAAGAAGTGGGCAAAGGAGCGTTTCTATACAAAGCAACGGAGGAGGCTGCTGAAACACTCGGACTTAAATTCAGTATTGGGGGTGAGCCAAATGCATCAAATCTTATCTATCTCGAGTACTCACTCCTGAAAGCCCGGATTAAGAAAGCACAAGAGAAAAACTTTCGTGAAGAGCTCCTCGATAAGAGGATGCACGGTATCTTCCACAGAAATGTGAAGGATCAGTCAATGTTTTGTGAGCTGACGTTTGCTTTCGTTAAATCGCCCGGATTGAAGTCTGGTACAGAAGGTTTCATTTTTGCATGCCAAGACGGTGTCATTTTCACCTTAACATACCGTCGCCACATTTTGAGCCAAGACATTCGTAATCATAGCTGCAGGGCGTGCCATGCACACCCCGAGCATTTAGCTCACATACTATCTAGTTGTCCAACCCACGCGGGAACGACCTACATTCAAAGGCATAAGGCGGCACTAAGAGTGCTTTATTACCATCTCTGTCACTCTTACGGCATTAACCTTAATATCGCTCCTCTAAATGCTCCTCGGCAAATCGAGTCAATTGTCGATAATGGGAACTGCCGCATATACTGGAACTTTATATTCTCGACAATTATGTCTGTTGCTCACTCGAGGCCTGACATGGTTCTTCTTGACTTCGAGAAGCGAACCATGTTCGTTATCGAATTTTCGACGCTAGTTGACAAAAACATCATAGCCAAGGAGAATGAAAAGAAAGAGAGGTATCGAGACCTTACAAGGGAGGAGCAAGCTTTCACTTGATAATGACCTAAAAAGCATCCCTGCGTGTCAACAATATGCTAAAACACTTGCGGGAAAAAGTGCAGAAGGCGGTAGCCCTTGGGTCGTTCCGTATTCTTAGGGTGCACGAGGCTTTTGTTGGTTGTCCTTATGACAAATTTTTAATTATATATATTTTTTCTTTTTTATCTATGATTTTTGCCAGTATCTGTACAGTAATTGAACTGCGACTCCCCTTGTACTGCTCCAGTGCTCGTTCGCCAGGTCTTGGCTAGACGTTGACATGGCCAATTCACCAAGTACTGCGCCAGCACTGGTCTGTCAAGATTTGTCTGAACGTTGGCAAGATCACTGGCTCAGTACTAAGCCAGATGTAAGTTACGGCTCAATGCAGGCATTTCCCATTGGGAGGCGGAATGGTATGTAAGCACCATTATGAATCCTCATAGTTCTGATCATCTCACTTATTCACTTAACGAAAATTTAAATATGCCTGCACTAATGAAACAAAAGTGTTTTTAGTATATTTCGAATCCATTTTGTGCGTCTTTTACAGAAACCGCCTTAGTTTTTATTGTCCCGGATCTTTAAAAAAAATATCAAACATTTTTCCAGAAGGTGCAATGCTTTTTTGCATCACCGTTAATTCATAGTTAATCACCGCAGCGCTACCGTCTAAGTGCTCATAGTCAATACTACCCTGGAAAAAAATCCATTCACTTACATTTGAATGAGTTTCGAGGTCTTCTGAATTGTAAGTGCAACGTTTAGATAGGTTGTTAATACTTTATCGACAAATTTAGGGTAGAAGTTATGTTAATTAATGAATTGAAGCTAAATAAGTAAATCTGATCTTGATAAACTCTTTAACACTAACAATCAAATTCTTGCAATAGGGGGCCTTAATGCTAAATATAGTCATTGGAATTTTAACAGAAACAACAAAAATGGCAAAACAATTTTTGACTATGCAAATAATACATTTTTTTTAAATTATAGTTTCTGACAATCCCATATTCTTTATCTATATATGCAAAATACAAAACCAAGTATCGTGGAAATAGGAATATTAAAAAACATTTATGTTCAAGCTGAAATTGACACACTTGACAAACTTGACTAACCAATTACATCCAAAATTATCAAAATAATAGACTTGCGCGCAGTAAATGAGACAATCACTATAATATGACTACACCCGAACAATGTTAAAAAATTAATTCATGAAAGGAACACAATAAAAGGATTTTTTCAAAGGACTAAAATTGATCACTTTAGGAAAATGAAATATAACATAAGGAACATGGCAGGCAATGAAACTAAAAAACTTTCAGACACTTACTGCAGCAATAAAACTTCAAAACCTAAAAGTTAAAGACATTTGTATCTGGATAACAGCTAAACATTTTACAAAACCTAGCATGGGAACCAGGCGCGCATCCACAATGGTGACAAAGCGGCGATCGCCCCCTCTCCCCTGATTTTCTGACATACAGTAAAAAGGTCCATATATATATACGCACGCGCGTGTGTGTCTAAACCCGACATGTCTATGCAACTGTGTGGTGCCCCCGCCCAGGACACTTCTCTAGATCCGCACATTATGGGAACAATCTACAAACTACACGGGCCTCACGGTTATAATCTACAGCAATTTAGAAAAAGTAAATGTACTGGCAAAACAGTTCGAGAAAGTTTACCATCTCACCAAAGATATGAGAAACAAAAAAACCAAAAAAATAATTGACAAAACCAACAAAAAAATTAACAGATTTAAAATAAATGTAAATACAGTGAAACTGTAACACTGTGCCGGTTTTGGGGTTGGCGGTGGTGGGAAACGAACCCAATTGAGTTCCGCTCCGCTTTTGTTTGGTCACGTCTGTTCTCGGAAGTTCTCGGAAGACCTATATTATGGGGCCCTATATCCGAGTTTCACTGTATTTTTAACCTTACTTCTCCTATAGAAATAAAAAAAGTAATTAGAAGAACAGCATCTAATAAAGCCCCTTGAACTCACGGTATTCAGAACGTCATACTTAAAAATCTACCGCGCAAAGCCATTGTTCTTACCTACTTTGGAAAAAATATTTGAAATTATAATTTTAATAGAATCAAACAACATGAAACGAGTTTTTCTTAGTAACAGTAATGGGAACGTGTTAACATTTTCTGATAAGGATAATGCATAGTAACACAGGTTATTTATCGTTACTTTATCGAAATTTTAAGTACGTTTAGCATTACATTAAATATTTAAATGTAAAGAAAACCAATCAGATGATCACAGAAAAAAAAGATAAAGTTTACATCGAATCTAAGTGAAAGATTCACCTCAACAAAAATGAACTTTGTCAGATAAACTTCACATGAATAGAAGACAATTTTCGAATTTTAATCTTGCCTAGATAATCTTTCGCCTTGTAATCGCCTTGCACTCTGGAAGAGCCTCGGCGGCCCATGCGGTGAATACTAGCCTAGCTAATCTCCGGAGAGTCGTGGGATCGGTACCTCTAGAGAAAAAGGTTTTCTCTAAGTACTTAAAGCTGTTGCTCTTGGTGGTTCGGAACACACCTTAAAACTATAAAACTATGAATAATTTAAAAAAAGAGAGCCTATAGACAAATTCAGTATTTTTTAAATTATTTTACCTAACTGTTAATATATTATTCAGTTTTATTTAAACTTCCCGTTTTCAATCAAATGTACCAAATTCTTAAGATTCTTTTTGGACATTCAAATAAGGTATTAGGCATTTAATACAAGTACAAAAAACCAGCAAGGTAACGCGTTACTTTTTTCAGCAACGGCGAAGGTAACGCATTACTTCGAGGGGCTATTGACTTCGAAGTCCACTGAAGTTATTTTAACGTTATTTTAACCATGTCGTGCGACTTCCATCGTGCTTTCGTGACTTCGTTTGACTAGTTTTTGAATTTGTTAGTTGTTGACTTCGATGAGTTCAAGCGATGACAGTCGATTTTCTTCCGACTTCGTCCTGCCTTCATTACTCGGTTTGACTCAGCGCGTACTGTACATTGTAGCGTGACGTCCTTATCGATTATTTTTATACCACTCGATCTCGACCTCGATGGCTTCGTTCTGACTTCTTACTGACTCGGCACTGACTATGCACGATGCTATGCTCATCTTTGCTGACGCACTGCGTTGTATGACGGCTCTTTCCTTATTTTTATGTCTTAAGTATAGTTTTACTGACTTCGTCATTAGTACAACGACTTCAACGTTACGTGTTAATGCTTTTCATTGTTTTGAGTGATTTCGTTAAGACTTCATGAAAAATGCTAACGTTCGAAACGTTCGACTTCAGAGTGAATAGCCCCTCGAAATTACTTTTAAAAAGTTGCGGTAACTTATTACAAATTTTTAGGCAGTAACGTTAACTTTAACGCGTTAATTTCAGATAGTAACGTGTCGAACACCGGATATCGCCTGGCACAGAGGCCTAATGTATAAACTTAAGAGACTGAAAATACCATAATATATTACTAAAATAATCGTTAGCTATTTAAGCAATAGGAAATTCACTGTAGTACATAATAATCAGAGTTCCTTTGGAAAATGTAGAAATCTCCCCACTGATTCCGATCGGGTTCCAGAACCGGTGGTCAATGCCTGTTCCAAGGATTTTGGGGGGAACCAAACATGCTTTGACCAGAGCGTCTGCGAGGAGTTAGCAGGTCCATTGCACGTCACTGGGGAAGACAATATCAGTGAAGTAACGATAAATAAGAAGGTCATATCAGAAATGGATGTCACAATTATCGAGACATATGATCTCTTCGAAAAGCTGCATGACACCATTAAAGAAATAGTGGATTTCAGCAGGGAGAAGAGGAATATGTGGCTCCCAATTAGGGGCGGATTTACAAGAGTAAAGCGTCTGATAGAGGAACGTTCACGATCACACTATGACGACCGAAGGGCTACATAGGGATTTATTCGAAAATGTTGGACGAGCGGCCAGAATGAGGGCCATGGACCGAAAGGAGAAGACCAAGAAGAGGAAAAACCAAAAGTGGCACCCAAACAGAAGAAGCCATGGTGTATCCTACTCCCCGTGATAGGAAGCGAGAGAGGGAGACCCATGGAGGCTGGTTCCTCAAAGCAAAGGCGTAAGAAGACGAAAACCCGCAATGCCTCAGCGCCTGCGACCTCGACTCCGAAGAAGGTGGAAAGAGAAGAGGAACCTGCTTCCAGCGACACCAGGAAGCAAAGAAAGACACGGAGAAGAGCTCGACCCGAGGCGGTTCTTATCAAACCGGCCGAGAGTCTAAGCTTTGTCGAGGTTCTAAAGGATCTCAAGCAAAAGGTTAGGCCTGACGACCTAGGTGTACAAATCAAGAAGGTCAGACAAACCAGAAACGGACAGGTCCTTCTGGAACGAGGACCTACAGGAAAGGGTAGAGCCCAGTGATCCCAGAACTGAAACGAGACGTGGTCTAATACTATGAGACGTCTATGTCCGTGTGAATATGGTAGGAGACGATATAAAAGCCTGGGTTGCACGCGCAACCCATTTCTCCTTTTCTGAATTTGAAAACTCGAAGGTGCACTATTGCCGGTCGGAACACTTCGGCAGTTCTATTTATATCTCTATCTGCTTTGAAATAAAATGAAGAGATTGGGATTTTAATATTTTCAGATTTCGATGCTGGG
>NC_046661.1:52327182-52330216 GCF_010883055.1 Belonocnema kinseyi | reverse complement strand
AGACTATGTAGAAAAATAATCAATAGTATTTTTGTATTGTTTTATAAATAAATAAATATTAAAAAAGAATTCCGGTTAATATTTGATTCACCCTCGTATAAGAACTTACAACTTTCTAAATTATGCTTTTTTTCGAAAACATGTACTTGCTTATTGTCTTCCTGGTACTTTCAGTCAAAAGAAATTGGAAAGGATTATAAGGATTAGAAAGTAGTTATTTTGTACTTATATTTTATATTGAAAATCCAATTTTGATATTTTGATTGAATGGGAATCACATGCAAGTGTTAAAGTAGAATGTAAGCATGTAAGAATTGTGGCCTTTTTTGGACTCTTCTTGGGCACCAATACCCGATTTTTGGGCTTTTTTATGTTTATAAAAAAACGTACTTTTGGAGTAGAGCTGGTGCTCGCTAGCACATCAACGACAGAACATTTGAAAAAATTTTTAAATCAACAGCGCCAGAAGTTTTGACTTTTTTGGGCTCACAAAAACTACAAAAAATAATTTTCGAAAAACAACCCCTGCCTCCTGAAAATTAACCTTAAAATAACTTCATCATGCTAAATAAAAGCATATCCGAATTTCGTGCTATTTTTATGCTCCCAAAAAAATACACACAAATTATTTCTAAAAACCAACCTTAACCTCTAAAAAAATCTAAAACAAAAAGACATGGAATAAGTAGGAGAAAACATTTACCATAGGTCTGAGCTATAGTTTTAAGCCAAATGAAAATAACAGATTATATTTCCAAAAACAACCCATAATACTAACTCCTACACCAAACTAAAAATAGAAATATTAAACAAAACCAAAAATATAAACAATTCAAAAGTAGTGGTTCATAAGACACTTGCCGGAAAATTTGTAAATGAAAAAAAAAATACTATTGACTTTCGAAAAACTCTAAACACCCACAACTTCTCAGTAATAATCAAAAAAACCAAACAAAAAATCCCCTGAGACATTAAAAAACCCTGCTCGCCTGCTTTCAAATAAAAGATCCATAAACATTTGAATAAAAAATAATTACCACAAAGAATTTCCCAAACATCTTTTTCATGTCCTCATCTCCACAGTAACATTAAATGACCACTAAGATAAAACCGTCAAAACAATCTTAAATTAAAAATAATCACCCCAAATAGCTTTCAAACATTTTAGTTAATAAGTCTATCTCTAGTAATTATATATCCTCCCTCACAATAATATACCACAACCCCTAGGAACTACCTCTATTATTTTTAACGAATCAAGTCTCACCTGCCTTCAACATACATCGCCAAAAAATGTTTAATTAAAAATAATTGTCAAACAACTCTTTAAGTCTCTAGTGGATATATTTTACCCTCATATAATTATTACAAATCTCCTAAGAACGAACCGTATCATATTTTACGAACCACGTCTCATTTAACCCCTATCACATTTAACGAGCCAAGGCTTAGATGCCTTCAACCAAATCACACAAAAATTAGTTAAAAATAATTACCACACAAAACTCTCCAGTTCTCTAGTCTAGTTGATATATCTACAGTCACAATAATATTCCGCAACCCGTAGGGCTTGTTTAATATTACTGTGGGAATAGGTATATAAACTGGACTCTTGAAAATTGCCTGTGGTAATTATTTTTAGTTTAAAATATTTTTTTACCATTTTAGTTGATGGAATGTGAGACTTGGTTTCTTAAATGTAAAAGGGAAAGTTTCTGGGGGTCGCGGAATATTACTGTGACTGCATATATATCAACTAGAGACTTGGAAAGTTGTGTGTTGTAATTATTTTTAATCAACATTTTTTTGGTGATTTCAGTAAAAGTCAGCTGAGACTTGGTTCGTCAAATCTGACAGGGGTAGTTCCTAAGGGTTGTGAAATATTACTGTGAGGGTGGATATATCTACTATCCCAATCGGAAATTTAATACTGGCGCAGTACTACGCCAGCACTAGCAGCGTCGGCGTAATACTTACCGACAGTACTGGCAGGACCTTGGAATGAAAACTATGTTCGGTACTGGCTTTGAGTACTGCGCCAGTTCTGGCGGACAGTACTGACAGCCAGTACTGGCGCAGTACTAGAAATGACGTTTAGACAGATTTCAGCCGACGCTCGTTTAAATTTCTAACAAGAAGAGGCCTGCATGAAATGTGTGAACTATAATATCACTTGAAGGATAGATTAGCTTTATTTTTCGTATAAATTTCTATACAGTTATTACAAAGGTAACAGTTTGAGGTTATATCAAGGGGTCGAGGGTCCTTAAAGATTAGAAAACGCACGCTTTGAGAATAGTTGCTACGTGTTATTATTACAAATAGAAAGCTGCCATTACTTTTTACTTTGGCAAATTAAGCAGATTTTGCTATGAATACGAAAATCATGGTAATTTTCTTGTGCGCAGTTTTTTATATTATAAATGCGAATAAAAAATCAAAATTCAAAAATATAATTTTGGTTTCAGTTATAATTTTTTAAGTTATAAAAAATAAAATATCTTAGAATTTGGTGACAAATGTATTAAAATTAAAAGAATTAGTATTATGTAAAATATATGTATGCCAGTAATGGCATAGTAATTGAACTGCAAATTTCCTAAGTAGTGTACCAGCACTGGTCCGCCAAGAATTAGCTGGACGTTGGCAAGACCACTGGCTCAACGCAGGCATTTTCTATTGGGTTATGTATCTTTTTAATTTAGAATGAATTGCAAAGCTGTGTGTGGTGATTATTTTTTATTTGAAATATTTTTACCGTTTTAATTGATGGAAGGTAAGACTTGTTTCGTTAAATGTGATAGGGGTAGTTCCTAGGGGTTGTGGAATATTACTGTGTAGATAGGTATATTAATAGTCCAGTTATCTGGTACTTTTGCTCTCGAAACCATCAGTTTTACCATTTTTTTAGAAAACGCTTTATGTGGACACCCGTATTACCAGGTGTATACATATGAAACCGGTATTGCCATCTAGCGGCCAGTAGGCACACTTGTAGGCACTGTCGGAACTTACCATTTGTGCTAATTGGCGT
>NC_046661.1:52325022-52327082 GCF_010883055.1 Belonocnema kinseyi | reverse complement strand
ATCCGCATTTGAAAGAAATTAAAGAAATCGGTGATTTTGGAATTCATCTCGTTTGGATAAAAACTCAATTATTTGATTGAAAAATTAATTATTTTGTTGAAAATGTAACTATTTTGTAACAAAGTCCTCTTTTCTATCAAAAATTCAACTACTTTGTTAACATTTTTATTTCTTTTATTTGAAGATTCATCTCTTTCGTTGAAAATACATTTTTGAAACTGGCAATTAATGTATACCATTTTTGGTTATAAAATCATGTATTTTGTTAAAAATTCGTCTTCCTTGTAGAAATTAAATTGCTTTATGGAAAAATTATACTTTTTGATTAAAAATTACATTTTTCGGTTGCATTATCAACTGTTAATATTTTTTGGTTGCCAAGTCGTTTTGTTGTAAATGCAACTATATTGTTATAAATTAACGTTATAATTTTTGGGTAGAAAATTCGATTATTCACTTAAAGTTGAACTACTTATTAAAAAAATTAATTTTTTCTTATTAAGGATTCATAATTATAGTTGAAAATTCTACTATTTGCCTTTAAATTAGGTTAAAAATTCAGCTTTTTTGTAGATAATACTCTTTTTGACTTTAAAATTTAAAAATTTATTAAAATTAAATTGACCTTTTTTAGTAGAAATTTAATCTTTTTGGTTGAAAATGTCTCATTTTTGGTCAAAAATGCAATTGTTTGGTTAAAATATGAACTGTACATCTTCTTGGGTTTAAAAATCGATTATTTCACTAGGAGTTGAACTACTATGTAAAAAAAATACTTTTTTTAAACAAGGTTTTATAATTATGGTTAAAAATTTAACTATTTGGTTGAAAGTTTAACTCTTTGATTGAAAACTCATATTTATTCGCTTAAGAAATTCAACTTTTTGTAGATAGTTCGTCTTTTTGACTTTAAAATTAAATAATTTCATTGAAATTCATGTATTTTGTTTGAAATTTGTCTTTTTTGTAGATCATTAATTTTCTTGGTCGAAAATTCATCTGATTGGCTGACAATTCAACAACTTTGTTGAAAATAAATTTTTTCCATTACAAATTATTCATCTTTATCTGAAAATTTAACTATTATAGGAATAATTAAAAATTAATCGTATATATTGGTTAAGTTTGAAAATCGTTTTTTTAATAGCACATTAATCTTCTTGGTCAAAAATTCACCTTTTCCCTTGAAAATTTAACAATTTTGTTGAAAATTCGTTTTTTTTCCTTGTTCAATTCAATTTTTTATCGCAGCTTTTATCTGGAAATTGAACTATTCCATTTGTTGGTTAAACTTTATCCTGTAAATTGTATTAGTTAAAACACCAATTATTTGTTAGAAAATTAATTTTTTTGTTTTCGATTATGACTTGAAATATTATTTCAGTCTAAAAAATTTGTATTTTTAACCCATTCAATTTGAAATTTTTTTATTAAAAAAAGAAAATTTTGTTAATTCTCAGCAATATTTGACCGTTCATTTAAAACAATCCATTACAAACAACTGTTGAAAACTATACAAATTTGAACAGAATGGTTCGAAATAGAAAGCTTTGAATTGTTAAATTTGTACAATTTTAATTAAAAAAAGATTCAGAATTAATTTAAAACTTGAAATTATTTCAAATAATTTGAAACACGATTTAGACATTTGCAGATTAAAAAGAAAAAAGCTTTTTGAGAATTGTACAGTATTTAAAAAGAATAACAAAAATTGTTGTGATGGCTAAGAACATTGAAAATGATTTTTTATTTTGACAAATAAATTTTAAGTGAGTATTTGAAAACATTTTGAAAATTAAAAAAAAAGAATCCGGACGAATTTAAGGAAATTTTTTTATTTTGAAGTTTTTTTAATTTTAGGAAAAAAATTTAATTAACAAAATATATCAATTTCTAACCCAAAAGTTTACTTTTTAACAAATTAAATTAATTTTCTATCAAATAATTGGTTTTTTAACTAATAAAATGTACAGGATAAAGTTTCAACCAAAAATTGAATAGTTCAATTTTTTCGACCAAGAAAATTAATGATCTACAAAAAAAGACAAATTTCAAACAAA
>NC_046661.1:52311957-52324922 GCF_010883055.1 Belonocnema kinseyi | reverse complement strand
TTTTATACTTGAAGTAACGTAACCTCAAAATACACGAATTAAAGAGGCGCGCGAAGTGTTCAAATCATGAGAATCGCCAGCCCAGCATCGAAATCTGAAAATATTAAAATCCCAATCTCTTCATTTTATTTCAATGCAGATAGAGATATAAATAAAACTGCCGAAGTTTTCCGACCGGCAATCGTGCATCTTCGACTTTTCAAATTCAGAAGAGGAGAAATGGGTTGCGCGCGCAACCCAGGTATTTATATCGTCTCCTACCATATTCACACGGACATAGACGTCTCATAGTATTGGACCACGTCTCGTTTCAGATCTGGGGTCACTGGTAGAGCCTAGCTGTCGGCGGCCATAAGAGCAGTTGTAGGTGAAGGGAGTAGCGTGCGCGAGCTCGTCCCCCGTATGGAGGTCGAGGTCTTAGACCTGGACATCTCAACAGACGCAGGAGAGGTCGAAGCGACCGTAAGAAGCCGCTTCAACAACAATTATGTGGGAGAAGTGAAGGTCAGCCTCACGAAAAGACCCTACAGAGGCAATCTGAGGGCTTTCGCGGAGTTGCCAGAAGAGTTGGCGGAGAGACTGGTGCGCGCAGGACGCCTTAAGGTGGAGTGGGTGTCCTGTCGCGTAAACAAGATAGAGAGGGTACGCTGCTACCGCTGCCTAGGCTACGGCCACATGGCAGCTGGTTGCAAAGACCCTGACAGAACGAGGGCATGCTAGAGATGCGGCAAGGAGGGCCATAGGGCTGCGGCATGCGAGAGTACGCCGCAATGCTACCTCTACGTCGCAAAAGAAGAGAAGCCCCGGATCGATCATCTGCCGGAAGCATGAGATGTTAGTCGTTCCGAGAAACAACTTCGTTGAAGAAGCCTCAAGGACGACTAGATTAACCAGCCACACCCAACCAAGGTGCCCGAAGGCCAGCGAGCCCGATGAGCGGTACCTCCGCACTACCGCGGACGATGCGTGCATCTTCGCTGGTGAAGAAGAAGAAGCCCCGAACATACCATTGTTCGGGAATAAGGAATCGTTTGGCGTTCAGAGGGGCAGCCTCGTTGAAGAATCCTCTTGGACGCTCAGGCTACCATCGTAGCTGTGCAGGTCCAACAGCAAGCCCAAATATTTAAGACAAGGCCAAGTTGGCAAAAAAGAAGAGGGCCGAAGCACGGCCAAAGAAACGGCACCCCCTGAAGTAATGCGAAAGCGGTTCCGGGGGGAATTATGCCTAGGAGAAAAGAAGGTGTTTTTTAGTCGGTCGTTGGTAGCATCACTATAATGGTCATATTAAGATCTTGATGTATAGTCACATATATTCAGATCATTGTAGTAATGCTATCAATATCCCGATACTACCGAGAAGTGCGGACCCTTCTCGGTGTGTGATAGCAGATTTTCCACCTTCCCTTGTAAAAGAAATTTTTTTAAATGTATAAACTTAAGAGACTAAAAATACCATAGTATACTACTAAAATAATCGTTCGCTATTTAAGCAAAAGGAAATTCACTGTAGTACATGATAATCAAGAGTTTTTTTGGAAAATGTATTAGAGTACAATAAAGTACGTTCAGGTACTTCATTTGCATAGGAACTTTACTGAAAATTATTTCATCTTTTTTCTGAACCTCGACATTTTTTTAACGTTCGAACTTTTTTTATATATAAAATATCGGTCTCAAACTTTGAGAAATGCAACAGCCTAAAGTAAAGTATGTTAAAGTACAAAAATGAGTCCTTTGTTGTGTGCCAGATAAGGTTTAGTTGAAAATTTTTTTTACATCTTTTATTATTAAACTTTTTACTTTAACGCAGTATTCTTTCGGCTCTTGCATTTCTCAAAGTTTGAGAACGATATTTTATGTATAAAAAAAGTTCGAACGTTAAAAAAATGTCGAGGTTCAGAAAAAAGATTAAAAAATTTTCAGTGAAGTTCCTATCCAAATGAAGTGCCTAAACGTACTTTATTGTACTCTAATGTATTTTCCAAAGTTTCAGTTCAATATTTTATTTACAAAATAAGTTCTTAGGTTCAAAAAAACATTCAGTAAACTGACAAAGTGAGGTCGGTAATATAGGTATTTGGCTGTGTCACATGCCCTTAAATAGCCATTTTTCTGCACACTAACTGCACAGTGCCGGCAGGCATTACAGATAGATCAACAGGCCATGTCGGCAAATCTTAAGACAGATTCGTGTGCATATGTTGTTCATTACGCCGTCAGGCCCTGCCGGCATGGCATGCTGGCATCCTGCCGTTAGCATAACTGATGAGGGCAAGCACGATTGTACGACATATGCTAACGGCTAGATGCCAGCATGTCGTGCCGGCAAAGGCTGATGGCGTAATGAGCAACATATGCACCCGCATCTTTCTCAAGGTCTGCCGGCATTTCCTGCTGATATATCTGCAAAGCCTGCCGGCACTGTGCAGTCAGTGTGCCGAAGGAATAACCCCTAAGCAGAGACGTAATAACCGTAATGAAAGCTGAATGGCATCTGATTCAGGTATCTTAAATGGTGACTCTTCGATACCGGGTGTTTTCTCAGAGCCTGCAGCCTGATCCTTACCTATGGGGCTTTACAAGGACGGGCGAACCCTTTCCCTAGCTGCTGGTTGGAATAACAATGATAATACCAAACATAGTTGAAGTAAGTGCAGTTCAAAACAATTGGACGTACAGCCCAGGAGAAAAGAACCGATTGAAAAGACGACTCTGAGAATTGCGTATCTGTCATTTGCAGATTCAGAAAGTTGAAACTGAATTTGTTTGCGACTATGTGAAGCGGTTATTTTCTGAAGTAGCTTCAAATCTGCCATGTATTGCAATGACCATTTCAAGCATGGTCATATTCAATCGGGTTCCCTCTTTTTGAATGAGACCGAATTTTTTGAGGTTAAGTTGCCATGTTTCACACGATTTTTTAAACTTATAAATTATCAAAAGATTAAAAGGAATCATGCGCAAGGCTAATAGATTCCTTTTGCTATTTTAGTTCTAGTTGTTGTAAAGGTTTTTGCCGATCCGTGCCGATCCCCCTAGAGTTTGGTGTGCTGAAAATATTTTAGATGAAAGCACGACGACGAAAAGGGATATTTACGCGGAGTGCTTCCTCAAACGCTTTATGAACAAGCTGCAGACGAAGAAGAAGAAGGAACATTAAGACTGACCGCGGAAAGCAGTCTCCTCCTGTAAGATGATCGCGATTTCAAGGCATGAAGAAAGATTAATATCCAAATTCCTCCTAAGCTCCAAGATATAGCTGAAGTGGATGCCTCCCATCGTGAGAATATCGCGGAAGAGTCTGACTTCTAGACTATCTATTATTCAGTTTATAGTGCTGCCAGAGATTTGGTTCAATCCAATCAAAGAGTAAAACAGACGATGGATCAAACGACCAAAAGATGCTTGCATCAGCTGAATCAGAAGGTTAGTTCGGCAAGATGCGGACCGAATGACCGGAAAGGATATGCTGCAACGTATCCTTATAGTATCAACATATTATCCCTTCCGTATGATGCAAAAAAACTAAAGAAAAACAACAGGATGGACGTTCAACTTTTTGTGATTCGGATTACACATTGAATTTTCCATTAGAATTCCACGGAGTAATTTCAATAGCTTTTTTTTTTTGCAGCGTTAAAAATTAGAAAAATGACATAACTTCTACTGAAGGTGACTTCAAGCGCATCCATAGTTGTTTAAGTAGTCTGTCTGAACATACAAAAATATTCTATACGTATATTTATAGTATTTAAACAGACGACCTACAAGATTAGCATAAAAGCTTTTTGAATTTTCTTGAAAAATCGAAAATTCAAATTTTGACAGCATCAAAAAATAATGGAAAATCAAAAATTACATTTTGCGTTTAAACTGTGCAAAATAGGTGAAAGGATGGCAAGACAAAAATAGTGCATTTTAAAAAGATCTACAAATTTGTTACAAATCACTTTTTGAAAGCATGCGTATTTTGTGTTTAAATTGTGAAAAACTATATTAACAATAAAAAATCAGCCCGCTTCGTGGGCACATTCTCATCACAACTTTTGTTTTTTAATTTCTTTTTCGTCTCATGTGTGTGGTTGCAAAAAATGTACTTTTTAAAATGTTTTTAACACTATTTTTCACGATTAAAACAAAAAACAGAACTACCAAAAAATTATTCATGACCAATTAATTATTTTTTAAAGTCTCTTCAAGAGAAGGTATTAGATTCGTGTAAAATTTGAAAAATCGAAAATTCAAATTTTGTCAGCATAAACAAATAATGGAAAATCAAAAGTGGCTGAAGGTTGGTGAACTTCTCAGCATAAAACACTAACTAGGTATTACTCTCGGTTGAAACTAATCGCCCCCCCCCCCCCCCCCCCCCCCCGCTCGCCCGCAACCCATCATTAAACGAAGTTTTGTGAATCACTGAGGTTAGGGATATAATTTAGAAGTTAAGAAAAGGTATGGCTGATGTGTAGAACGTATGTATAGAGTTTAAATTATAAAAATATAATTGGAAATGAACAAATTCAGTGTTTGAACAACTGGCAGAAATTGCAATAAAATGTTAAATAACAAAATTTTTTAAAATAATGCGCCTTTTTTAAACAAGACAATGAAACTACGTCTGTTTTGATATCAATGTATGTTATGAATTGTAATAATATACATTTGTGGAAAAGAGATACAATTTAAGGGACAAATTCGAGTGCGATGCATGAGATAAATAATGAGAATGTGTACGTTAAAGCCAAAGGAGATTTAACAAAAGAAAATTCATAGAGAATGTGCCCGCGCAGCGGGCGGAGTTTTTATTTTTTAACGCTGTAAAAAGCACTATTGCAATTATGCCGAACGATCCGAGGCAGATGGTGTCAATTGTCCAAAACGAAAAGAGCCAAAATTTCCGGAACTAAGATTTTCAAACAGCAGTCTGCATTGCATACTTGAGACCTAACATCGTTCTCTAGAACTTGGTGAAATAAAATATATTCGTGATCGAATTCTCGTATCCGGCCAACTGCTACCTTGCTGTCCAGAATAAGGAAAAGGAGAGGTATCAAGGCCTTAAAAGGGAGCTGCAACGACTGTGCCCAAACGATTTCGTTGAAGTAATTGTCCTTTTCATTGGTGCTCTTAGAGGTCCTGAACCGTCACTAGTTCACAACCTTAAAGCCACACTCGCTTCGCTTCGTGTCCTCAATACACATGAGGGTTTCGTCGGCCTTTCATTGTGATTTCGTCCAGTCGTAAACTACGTCGTAATTGATGTCGTAAACTAAATCGTTTACTACACCAATTACCAACATAGCCCTGGCGTACCGAATAAACGGAAAAGATACGCTACCGCGTACCCTTATAGTATCCACATAGTATTCCTTCCGTGTCATACAAAGAAAACTCAAAAAGCAGCAAGATGGTCATTTAACCTGTTGCAATTCCGATTCTACGTTAAATTTTCTATTAGAATTCCATAGAGTATTTACAATTGTTTTTTTTACAGGGTTAACAATTTTTAAAAATTTCATAACTTCTGCTGAAGGCGACTTCAAGCACATCCATAATCGCTTAAGTAGTATGCTGCTACTGAAAGACGATGCACTTGAAGTCCCCTTCAGCCTATGTTAATGACAGGTATTGAATTTTTATATGTTTTAACGCTGCAAAAAGGACTATTGCAATTATTCCGTGACCTTCTTACGACAAATTTAACGTGGAATCCTAATTGCAATAAATTAAAGGTTCATCTTACTGTTTTTTTTTAAGTTTTGTTGCATAATACGGAAGGGATACTATGTAGATACTATAAAGATATTCTGTAGCGTATCCCTTCCGTTCATTCAGACCGCCAGAGAGATACGATGTCGGTTACGATTTAGTTTACGTCATTTACGTCATTTACTACATAGTTAACGTTATCTACCAAGCGGGCACAAGACTATGAAAATCCCAAGAACGTCCATGGGACCTTCCTAGGACGTCCTATATGAGGCCACTAAACGTCTCTAAGACCGTCCAATGTCCTAGAGATGACCTTAAGACGTCTTAAAGACATGGACGTTCTCGGGACATCTTTTGTACTGACATTAGACGTTTTAAAAGCATCCCTAGGATGACCAAAAGGCATTTTATAAAAGACGTCTTAGAGATCTCCCAAATACGTCTCTAGGACATCCTTCATTTTTTTGCCTCCTGGCTAGCGCGAAATAAAGTTTTCAGCTAAGCTGTTCTGCGCGCTCTTATCCCAGATGACGATGCGATGCACGCCTCCCTCCCCCCCATTAAGAGACGCCCTCATCCCTTTATAACTCACCCCCTGCTAGTATACTTAGTAGCAACGTCTGACTTGTATGACAGAGGCCAGAGTCTGGACCAGCACCTGCTCCTATTCAAATAGAGTGGCGGGCGAAATGATCAGACCAGCCGAAAAACAGAATCTGATGAATAAAGGAACCAGATTCTGATATTTAGTTTAAAAACTAGTAATTAATGTAGAAATTAATTAATGAATATTATTCCACATTTCGCAGCATATTTCGAAAAAATTTACAAAGATTGTTGACATAAAATTCAGTTTTTAAGCCGTTTTCCCCAAAATATACTTTCTATTTAACAGTTTTTAGCCCTGCTATAAGTGTTTTAGTGGTAGTGGTGTTCAGATTTGCAATATGGCGACGTGAGTGTTGTTTCGTGATCAACACGAGTTATGGTTCTCATCAATTTTCGATTTCTGCCTTTTTTCGAATTTTCGGAAATAAAGTACCTACGACCAAATTTGGACTACAACGAACAAACAAAAATATAAAACAAAAAACTCCTATTGCATTTTGAAGTACCTATATATATATGAAATTTTACCCCGATTTCGCTGGAAGCGGGTGCAATTTTTCAGATTAGCACCCGCTCCCGGCGAAATCCTGCGGTTGTCCTTATGACAATTTTTTAATTATATATATATATATATATATACGACAAGAGGAAATGTTTTTAATATTTCAGTGTCTCCTGAAATGTTGTGACGTCTCCGAAGTATATTCTCTCAGAAAGGACTGTCATATAGTGTAAAAACTTACAGAAACATATTTAGTACCATTTTACGGTATTTTCATTTTGTCTGGTGTATATCATGACCAGTCTGAGGTAGTATCTACTATGCCAGACTCTAGTGCCAGAACAGCACGCCAAAGCGGAGCCAGCCGGGCGCCAGGCTGCAAACAGAATCTTCTTTTTGTGGCACCCAGCTGGCGCCAGTCTGCAGTTATCTTGCTACAAGGGAAAATACAGAAAGAAGTTTCTGAGCCACTTTTCCACCCTTCACCTGCTGGTAAAATACAGCAAGTGGGTTGAATATCCCTTTTTTGTGTACCGCCTGCTGGTAAATTACAACGAGCGATTCCTCACCCCTTTTCGGACGCCGCCTGCTGATGAAATGCAGCAAGCGGTTTCTCATATCTTGTTCACCCGTCACTTGCTGTTAAAATACAGCAAGTGGGTTGAATCCCCTTTTTTCATCCAAAGCCTGATGGTAAAATACAGCAGGCGGTTTGTCACCCCATTTTACACCCACAACCTGCTTGTAAAATACAAGTGGGTTGCCTCCCCTTTCCATCCAACACCTCCTAGAAAAATACAGTAGGGTTTCTCTTATCCCTTTTTCCACCCACAACCTGCTGGTAAAATACAGAAATTGTATTGCCTTCCTCTTTTACATCCACCGCCTGCTGGTAAAATAGAGAAAATGGGTTGCCTCTCCCTTTTTTTCCATTCGCCACCTAATGGTAAAGTACAAAAAGCAGCCTCCCATCTCTCAACCGCCATTCCTCAACAATTTATCGACACGCTAACAAAAACAACTACCCTGCACTACGACTCCTTTTCATCCCCTGTCATTTTAAAATGTACCATAAATTACTTTTTTCAATTTTCTTTAATCTGGAATTATTGAGAAATTTCGTTTTACAAGTGCAATTTCAAAATGCTAATTTTGATAATGGTTTTATAATGTGAAGACAGTGGCACCGGAACAGGGGACAGGAGACCCTCTCCCAATTTTTGCCGAGGGTAACCAATGTCTTCCCCCCCCCCCCATCTGAATGTACTTATGTCTACCATATACGATAGACAGAGTGTTTGCCATCCCAAAAAAATTTCTTTCCTGTGCCACTGTGTGAAATTTGTATTGGGAAAAGGGCCTCATATGTTGTGACGGAAATAGACTTGGAAGGTGTATCAGATGTATAAAGTGAACTGAGATAATTTACCAAATTTAAGTAAATACGTCTCGTTCATAGTCAGGGGTGGAAGTTCTCACGCTCCACCTCCCACCACTATATCACTACTACTATTATTACAGAGAAAAAAGTAGACTACTTTACGCATTTTTGTTTAAATTTAAAAAATCGATTTGAAGTGTATTTTGGAACCAAAAAAATCTCCCTTGACAAAGAATGTGTTACTAATTATTATTTTTACTTTCCTTTAAATATATTTAACATATTTAAAAAATGTAATAATTAAAAATTTAAATTTACTTGATTTCGCCCTGACGAATTACAATGAATTGAAGTGCGTCTTTTATTCTCACGAATTAAAACGCATAATGTTGAAGAGTTTGCGCTTATGCGAATTCGGACGAATTGGAGTTCAATATCAAATCGCTCGAATTAAAATGAAATGGCACACAGAAATAAATTCGTTCTAACGCACTGAAGATAATTTGCTGATCTCAAACTTACTTGTAACTGTAACTAGTTACGGTTACTAGATAAAGTAACTCTAAGTTACCCAAAAAGTTACTTTTTTCTCTTCCTTAATTTTTTAATTTAAAAATAAAAATAATTAATACAAAATTAATAAAATTATTCATGATTATTATATTATTACAATAAAAATATTAATAATTCGTCAAAATATTATTTAAAAAAAACAGAGATTGGTTTAGTAAAAAAAAACTAGACAGATATTTCGTCAAGTGAACAGTAATATATTATTGGAAATTGGAATACAAAGTACACCAAGTAACTGTAAAGTAACTAAAATTAAGTTACAAGTTACTGAAAAAATCGTAACTAAGTTACGTTACAAGTTACTTTTAAAAAAAAGTAAGTAAGTTATCCTAAAAGTTACAAATAAAGTAAATTTTTAGTAACTTAGTTTCTTGTAACAAGTTACTACCCAACACTGCAATTAACGCACTATGGTCCAATGCGCTCTCGGAGTATCTTTTAGCCTATTTAATTTAATTTTTAACAATACTTTCTTTTCTGTTAACAGTTTCTTTTCGTGAGCAATGGTTTCGCAATTTATACTCAGAAAATTGTGATAAATTTACGAAAACGGACTATCCATGTTATAAAGTGTGAAGCTGTCCCAACAAAAAATTGTTTATTTTACTTATATTTTTACAATGATTGAAGTTATCTGTTAGTATCAAAAATATGTTATTATAAAATCAAAGTGTGAAGCTCTCCCAACCAAAAAAATTGTTTATTTTAGATATATTTTTACAATGAGTGAAGTTATCTGTTAGTATCAAAACACAGCTTATATTTTTTCCGCGTATAATATTTCATCAGATCATGTTCACATGCTGATATTGTTATGTAATTTTACTATTAAGAAATATGGGTAGTTTACAAAATACCCAAAGCGTCATTCGTTCAAATTTTCCAACAAAAAACTGGGTTCGAAAATCGAGAGTCAAGGATCGCCGCAGTGTATGGCCTGACGTTTGAAGTATTCGATTCCCTGAAAAATTCGACGATTCCAACTTTTAAGAAACCTTCTGAATGACTCCAGCACCATTTGGCACAGGATTAAAGACATCTTGCACTATTATTATTATTTCAGCATCAGATAGTACATTGAAAATCTCGAGAGAATGTTCGTCGTACGCACACCTGAGAAGAAAAATATATATGCATATCGCATTTCATGATTCACACATATGTATACATATATGTATATATATATGTGTGTGCGTGTGTGCACGTACATATATATATGTTGCGAAAGACGCTCTCGTGCGCACGCATATAGTGCACATGATCGCCGGAGGCATGACTGTGGTCTAAAAATAAAATTAAAACGTGTACTGTGCGTCAGATAGTGGCGCTTGGAGGGGACCTGATCTGAGTGATTGGATGCCACCAGAAGAGGGAAATCCCAAGAGACAACATACACATGAGCCTTTTTTGCCCCACGTGATAATTTGAACACTCACACTAAGCCTATGAGGAAAGTCTCATCGTGATGACGTTGAGCTATCCAAACCAAACAATCCTCACTGCTCACTCCTCACGATTAAACCGCGAGTTTGCATTTACGATCCTCAGTATCAAACCTACTCCCAGGTCCCAACGACTCTGGGATTCCCATATTCTGCCTTTCACAGAAATATTAATGCAAAAAATACTATTTTTTTCAGTTCACATTTTAACCGGGAATTTAATAGTTAAGTTGAAAGGTGTGTTCTTCAGCAATAAAGCATTAATAATATAATTATATTTTGAAATAAAAGTGTTAAATTACAAAAAAAGTTTACTTTACAAATAAGACAACATGGTTCAAATTAATATTGACTCTATTGGTTTCAAAATCAGGTGACATTTTTCTTTTTTGTGAAATACCATCGATGACATACTTGATACGTGTTTACAAATAAGAGTTCGAAGATATTTCTGGAAGACATAAAAATGGATTCATACATGGATTATCAAAAAAATGAAATTTCAGAGGTGAGTTTTGCTTTAAATATATTTCAATTATTAATTTGTTTAATTATTTGTTATTTTCACTAGATTAAAATAGAGCATTTTTATAAAAGTTAGTTCAAAAATTGGCGCGACTCATGAAAAGACAGTTTGCAACCCGCACCGAGATATATATTTAATATTAACATTAAAATTTTGGTACCGTAAAACGAGACTTAGTGATTTTTTGATATTAAACTATAAAACTCGTTTGTTATTCAGAGAAAAACAACCTCCAGCCATCAAGTGGAAAACTTCGGTTTTCCCGCTTTACCCCGCACTGTCAGAATGACTCTTCTTTTTTTTCTAGTAAATTAATTTCAGATAAGATCCCTAACATTTGCTTAATATTGTAGATGTGTGTCAACCTTGAGTAATTCTCTTTTGTTTTGACACCTTCTTCAAACATGTGAAGGAAATTAATAAGAATGTTAATTTCTCAGAGTCCGTTAATTCATTTTTTTCTAGAACTTTTATGCAACTTTAGAAGGAGAAGAAGGCGATCGTTTACTATTGGACATGGATTCCATTTCTGCCCAAAAAGCGGATCCACTTGTTTCCAGACTGCAGGAAACTGGAAGCAAAACCTGCGCATTAGGTAAATACTAAATAATTGTTGTTTTTTTTTTTCAAAAATTAGATTATTATACAAAAAATTGAATTTTCAAAAGAATAATGCATTTAATTCGGGAATATGAATAAGTATTATTTTACTAAAATGTTGAGAAATTGTTTAAGGGGAAGAGAAGGAAGAGGCGGATGGAGCTGGATGGTCAGAAAAACCAATTAAGGATTGGTGCCAAGAAGAGACGATAAACTGGCTCATATCAGCGGCATCCCATATGGGCCAGCTTTACAGCTCAATACAACACAGTCTCGCCATTCCGGGCAAAGATCTCGTAACTCTTACGAGAAGCGATTTTATTGCTCACGATGCAATTTATGGAGAGCGACTCTACGATCTTCTCCATTCCCAAAGAAATTCAAATTCAAGTTAGCTCATTCATAATAATGCAATTTAATTTAAATTTAAATACACATATTTTTATTCAAAATTTTTTTAAATTTCTAATCAATCAATGAGAACAGTATTTTTGACTTTGAATGTGCCTCAATGCATAGAATGCATTTAAGCCTAGTGAATTATTTTTGGTTACGCTTTTTTAATTAAGCAGCAACAAAAAATAAACAATTGAAAACAATTTGTTGTGCAAGAAACAATTGGTTCAAAACTAAAAAAGCACGTTTTTTTAATTTAGTTGATTGTACATTTTTTCATAAAAGTTTTGCATGTCGAATTTGAAATGTCTTTAATTTGGATCGAAAACAAATGTATTTCATTAGTCTAAACAAAATTTTCATACCTATGAATAATAACATCTTTTTAAATTTTTCGATTCACTAAATTTAAAAATCATGTTTTTGGCACATTTCAAAAATTATATAACTTGCTCAAAAATGTTATTTTTCAATTTTGTCAGCTTTTAAATTTAAAACCCCCGAACAGAAGGCATTCATCGATTTCAACCAATTTTTTCGAATTTCAAAGGAGAATATTTTTCGCTCGACTCAGATGATTCGATTAATCGGCGTATTTTTACTCCGCCTTCGTAGACGAAATTAAAATTCAGATACATGAAACAAGGAACCCTTAAGATACGTGTAAAATTTAAACGGAAAAAACAAAGTTGAAAATGCATATTTCTTATAATATAATTTTTTTTAAGTTTCCAAAAAATAAGTTAGGAACGTTAAATCGAGTATATTTAGCATGGAAACTTTACATAATACCAAAATTGTGAGTTATACCTAGTTTTGAGATATTATGCGATTGTGAACTTTGCACAAACTGAAGCTTCTTTTTTATAAACTTCAAATTAATTAAATTAATAATATTTATGAATGAAGAAGTAACTTCTGTCATAATTTATATATAATTTTCCTTTAACTTTTAAATTTATTACATTTTCTAATTTATTACGAAATTTTCATGTGAATTAATGGTCCAGTCAATTTAGCATTTCTGCTACAACAAAAGACAGGCTTCACAGCCTGTCCCCTGTGTCCCCTAAAAGTCTTATATTTAGAGAATTTTTCCTAAATGTTGCATATAATTGCCGTAAAGTTTCTCTATTTAAGATAAGAATTAATTTGGAAAAAGTCTCGACGGATAGATCACTTTTGAAATAATTTTGAAGTAATTTTAATAGTTTTTCTTGCATT
>NC_046661.1:52310101-52311857 GCF_010883055.1 Belonocnema kinseyi | reverse complement strand
GTTCTAACCCTAGAGAATATGCAAATATAATCAAAAGAGATCAAGTAATGTATTTGTGATACGTATGAATTTTGAACATTTTAAACTAAGGTTTCGTTATGTATAATAAAAAAAGATTTGCAACATTTTTTAAATATATGTAGAGCAGGTAAAAAATTTTTAATATGGCAAAAATGGCTTTTATCACTAATTATTTGATTTTTACTTCAGCGTTTTAAAATTTTTACTATAAAAAATCCTCGCAAGTATAAAATTAGCAATTTTAGCCCGCACTATGAATAGTTTGAATAATTATTTTCGAGTTTTATATTAAAATAGCATTGCCACGTGACCAGAGATAAAACTTGTGGCACATACTTTGAAGCGATTTTCGTAAGTCTTAAATATAAAATATTGAACCCTATTTTTGATTATCTTTTTCAACTTAATATAAGTCATATCTGTGAATCCCAAATATTTAAAAAACGTTTAAATTTGATTTAGCAGTTTTTTATTTTAAATTTATAGTTTGAAACAAGTGCGTTACGCTCCATTTGGGGTATATTTTTATTTTCAATTTCTAAACGAATTCGTCTAAAATTTTGAAAATAAAATAAATTGATTCTTGATATAAGCACTTTATTGAGATATTTGTAGAAAAAATTTATTAATCAAAGAAAATGCGGAAAACGGCTAGGACTAAAATGGTCAACTTTTTCGCAATCATCCATATATGAATCAATTTGTGATTTGAATAAAAATATCTCAAGTTTAATAAGTGTTGAAAATGTCAGTAACAGTATTATCCCATATACTAGAGTTATTTCAGAAAATGAAATCTTTACCGGATACATTCGTTGAGCTGATTGCATTGCTCTCATCTTCTGATTGCCTCGGGAAGGTGTCGAAATCTGAAATGAAATAAAAAATAAACAAAACCATCTTTATCTCTCCTTATTTATTTATTAGAAATTTTTTAATTTTTTTCCAGAAGCAGTAAAAAATACAACTTTTTGCAATAAAAAAAAATGTGAATTGAAATTGATCACAAAGTGATATGTTGAAAAGTTGAATTTTCGAAAAATGATTTTCAAGTCATCATGGGCCAACTCAAACGGCCTGAAGCGGCCTAGGAAATTTTATGCGAGGTTATTGAACTTAATCGGAACGAAAAATCCAAGCTAATAAAAATTAAAAAAAAAATCCAAATAATATTTTACAGAAAATAGGGTACTTAAAATAAAAAAAGGAGACTTTTAGGAGACTCCAGAAAGTAAATAAATTACAATAAATATACATTTATCATGATTGATGTCATAAAAATTAAATTTTAATGACAAAATCCAAAATTTATCATTTGTTGAGCTGATGCACCAAAAAAACTTTTTGGGTTCACTTTGAAGTACAATTAATCTTTTTACGACTCTACTTTTACGTGTATACCAGACTTTAAAATATTAAAAGATTATAAGGGATTTCAAAAGAGTTCAAGGGATTTCAAACATTTCTAAAGGGTTCAAGAGATTTTAAACATTTCAAAAGGGTTCAAGAGATTTCAAACATTTCACAGTTATTTATACCATTTCTTTTTTGATAAAAAACAAGAAAATCTATATTAGAACTTGATATTTTTAATTATGAATTGTTTTCTAAAATAATTTGGTTATTATCATTATTGTATTTTTAATTGATAACAAGGAATTCTACTGGAAAAATTCTGTTCATTTAATAAATGTAAAAAATAAATTCACAGTTCTTTAGACCATTTATATTATAG
>NC_046661.1:52304817-52310001 GCF_010883055.1 Belonocnema kinseyi | reverse complement strand
TTTTTTTTAATATGCGACATTTCAACTGACGTAGCGCATACTCTTATCTCTTATCTACTAATCTCGAAAAAGATAAACGTGTTTTGTCGTTTTCATTTCTCATTTCAGATTCAAAAACTTCAAAAAATTTGCCAATTAATTTAAGTGGTTAAAAAACTTTATCCATTGATGCAGATTCTTCAAGTAAATGATAAAAAAAACGCCCCGTGCTCTTTAAAAAAAACTTAACCTTTTCAGTTACATTACTAGTAAACTTAAATTTTATTCCGGTAAGAGAAAAGTCTTAAAACCCCCCTTTTTTTAATTGGTTTATCAATCATTGGAAAAGGTTTGTAGTTATAGGACTATCATGCATCCCTTATCACAACGACAAAACATTAAACGTATAGTACTACTGTACTGTCACATTTTGAAAAATTGAGTCTACTAAAAAAATCGAAAAAATAGTACAAACTTTGAAAAGTATGATTTGCACATGTTTGCAAAAAAGGATTTTTAATAAACAATCTTAAAAACTTACAACTTTATTTATCATAAAATAATGTTTTTGCATACAAACAATTAATTGAGCTCGTTGTTGGCGAAATAGATGCGTTTCTACGACATCGACAAATTATTTGTATGATTTTCACAGAATTTCATTTTCCCCAGATGCAGAATCGGAAAATAGTGTGGAAATTTCTACTAAACGACCGCCCGGAAGGCCAAGGTTACTCAAAGCCAAAAAACCAGGTGAGTGAATAATAAATTAAATAATTTTATGGAAAATATAATTTGCTACTTAGCTCTTACATAAATGTTATATTAATTTTATATGAATGTTATCAAAATTACTTGGGCCTTAAGTAACTATTATGTCAGCGTTACTGGATTTATATTTAACAGTTACATCTCTGTTATATTATTTCCGTTTTTCGCTCCAATTAGTTAATTTAGATTTATTTTTGTTTGCAGCCGGAAGCCAAGGAAAGTTATGGGAATTCATCAGAGATCTACTACGGAATCGGAAAACATGCCCAAGTCTTATCTGTTGGGAAGACTACTCTCAGGCTAAATTTCGATTCGTCAGAAGTGATGAAGTTGCCAAACTCTGGGGCTCACGGAAAGGAAACACGAAAATGACTTACGAAAAACTCAGCAGAGCTATGAGGTGATTAATTAGTTTATGAAATAGCCTCAACTCTACTTTTTGAACACTAGTCGCAATATTATGGAAAAAGTATATGATTGTTACATAGATACCAGTGAGTCAAATTAAAGTGATACCAAATATGTATAAGTCTAAACCGACGGCAGTTGCCAGGTGCTGTTTCTCACTTTCTGTATATTGCGAGGGGCTGTGCACTGAGTAGTTCGGGAGTCAGGTAGCCGACTACTGCCAAACTACTTAACGAGACTTACGGACTACTACACAGCCTGCTGAAGGTACTAACTACTCCGTGACCACTGTCACGGAATACTTTAGACTTTGGGAAATCCCACCATGACCGAAAAACCGTCACTCGCCAGGGGCGACTGTCATTCGTCTCTTTTCGACTACAATATAAATAAGTGAGAGTGACCGAGAGAATAATAGAATACAGAATAATTGCAAAAGGAATTGTTATTTTTATAATATTTCACTTCAATTTTGAAAGTAGACGAGTATAATATTATATTCATAATAATAGATAAAAAAGGCAGATATTATATTCATAATAATAGGAAGAAAAATGCAGATAGTTTATTTTTAATTGAAAAGAACAAATAATGAAAAAGTGTATAAACACTTTTACACGGTTCCTTTGAAATGTGCTTGTTTTCGTGTCGACGTTCCGCGCTCCATGCCGCGTGACGTACGATATTCACAACGTTGAAGTTAGTCACAGATATGGATTTCAAAGTTGTGTAATCAATTAAAAAAAACTAAGAGTCATAGCAAAAAAGTAAAAACACCTCTGGATTCGTCTCGGAAATATCTCGATGTGCATTTTTTGTTTTTGTTGTAATCCCATTTTTTAAACAATTAGAGCATTTGTTGTTCAGCGTACGGTTGCTCCGTGTCTGTAGATATGGATTTCAAAGTAAAAAACTAAGAGTCATGTCAAAAAAGTAAAAACACCTCTGGATTTGTCTCAGAAAAGTCTCGTTGTGCATTTTTTGTTTTTCGTTCAAACAATTTTTTAAACAAATACGCCATTTGTTATATTTCTGCAATTGTTATAAACAAAGCATGCATCGAATCAGAAAATCAAGTGCACCATTGCATTCCGGTTTATAACAATTGTAGACTGATAACAAATGGCGTAATTATTTAACAAATTGTTTAAGCAAAAAAAAATGCACACCGAGATATTTCAGAGACGAATCCAGAGGTGTTTTTACTTTTTTGACATGACTCTTAGTTTTTTACTTTCAAATACATGTCTACGGACACGGAGCAATAGTGCGCTAAACAGCAAATGGTCTAATCGGTTAAAAACATGGGTTTACAAAAAAAATGCGTATCTAGATATGTTCGTGAGGAATGCAATGGTGCACTTGGTTTTTCGATCCGATGCATACTTTGTTTATAACAAATGGAGAAAGATAACAAATGGCGTAATTGTTTAACAAATTGTTTAAACAAAAAAAAATGTTCACCGAGATATTTCCGAGGCGAATCCAGAAGTGTTTTTACTTTTTTGATATGACTCTTAGTTTTTTAAAATTAATTACACAGCTTTGAAATGCGTACCTGTGGCTAACTTCAACGTCGTGAATATCGTACGTCGCGCGGCATGTAGCGCGGAACGTCAACACGAAAACACGCACAACTTTTGATGATATGCGAGTTCCCTAATTTGTTGTTACCAAAATCTTCGTAATTAAACGAGCTATCGTAATTAGTCAACTAAAGCATTGAAATCGATTGAGAAGTTAGAACGAATTCTATTTGTTTATAAAAATTGTTGCTAATTTAATCAATATTTATACAACAATGGTAAAATGATTTTTATTTTATAGAATGAACAGATTTAACGAAACATGCCAATAATTATGGCGATTGTTTGTACCGATCGGGAGAAAAAAATTAATTACTAGAACAATGCTGAAAAAATTAAATAACAATAACGACTCAAAAAATGAAAATTTTGCAAAAATGTTTTACGGCCATTTTATTTATGTAAAACGCTAACTTATCACGCATTCTCTAAGAAAAATCACAACCCATAAAAAAGTGGCCCATTTCACCAATTTTGACACTTAAGAAATAAAGTTTTTCAAGAAATCGAAGCAATATTGAAAATTATGGAGATTTTTGTAGCCATTTTTCCAAGGAACAATTTTACTTTCGTAAATTTTTTCATATCTAGCTTCCTTTTTAAAAAAAACTGGGAATTTTAATATTCTTGAAGTAATTTCAACAGAACTGTGTTTTAACGTTCTAAAGGTATATTTTTAAATTTTTAATTCATTTTTTCACTTATTTTGTCTTCCTATCCGCTTCCTTTTTACATTAATTAATGTTTAAAAAATCCAAAAGATTGAATGAAACTACCGAAAGCATTCTTGATTAAAGTTAAAACTTGATATGTGTGTTTTCGTGATTTTACCACAGCTGATATATTTTACAAGTTATGATCTCTTGCGCACGTCTCGGCGCGCATATCCAGACATGGGACCAGACTGCTGGGACGGCTGGGAACACTGCTCGGTTTCTTCTCGCGTTTCCCGAATATTTTTCCTAAGCGCTATGTAAATTAATCACATTTTGCTAAATTAGAACTTTTTTGAATTAACCTACAAAAAAAATGTGTGGGGACGTCCGTTAGTATGTTCGCTATCATTTCCCAAATTTTTAAGACAAAATATTTATTATTCTAGAAAAAAAGCCGGGGGACCCTACCGAAAAGAATCTTTGAGTATATACTAAAAATTCTTTAGGTCAAAGAAGCTCAGAGAAATTCTCCGCAGGCACTCAGGTAGATATTTTTAAAGGTCCAGGAAGCTCGTTTAAATGGTCTGAAGGCTTTAAAATATCCTTTCCGACATTGAAATAAGAATACGATCATAAATAACAAGCAGAGAGGCTATCTCAATAGAGTAGCCGAAACTCAAGGGTCCTTTGTTAAGCTTTTGGATTAAAATTTAGAAATAGATTTTTTTAAATCTCATAGTTAACAGCCTAAAACATAATAATTCGGAATCTACGGGTTTCGATGACTTCAGATATCTAACTTTTTTTTTAATGCTTAGAATTGAAATTAATAGAACGTTTCTCGTAAATGGAAGGAGCTACGCCAAAAAAGACAACATTTTTTAATTCAACTAGAAAATTTATAAATAAGTATAATAAGAAAATTCACCAACTGAAAAAAAGTGTGAAAAATTTGAAGAGAAATTTAAAAAGGGAGAGCGGATTAGCCACTACCAACTACTGTAAATAACTCTGCCCGCCCGGTACGTGACGAATACAAAAGGAACATTATATTACCGTCGCACCACTCTTAAGAGGACCACTAAAAGGATCTTGAAAAGGACCCAAATCTCTCAAACTATCTTCGAGACTATTTTGTTTCAAATCGACTTTGTTTATAGACTTAAATGGGCCAGGCTATTTCGCTAAAGAAAACTCAGAGATTTCTTTCGGTAGGGGAACCTACTAGGCAGTCTGATAAGTACCTGAAAATTCTAAGAGATGGCATTAGTATTCACTAATGTGAACCATTTTCGTCGAGCTTGATCCTTCAAATGACGCCTGTAAAAACTTCAGCCATTTATGTTTACGCATTTACAAGTTACAGCACTGAGAAGCGACTAACCTCCGAGTTTTTTTTAATATGGAAAAATCTGAGTTTCGAGTTTTGATCAAGCACTACTATCTTCGCAAGAAAAGGATATCCGAGACCAAGGCCAAGCTGGATAAGTATTACCCGGACTCTGCACCATCGATTGGAACGATTCATAAGTGGTTTACTGAATTTCGATGTGGCCGTACGAGCACAGTTGATGCTGAACGATCTGGGCGCCCAAAAGAGGTCACTACATCAGAAAATGTCGAAAAAATCCATGATATGATGTTGAATGATCCCAAAGGAAATTGATAGAGGTAGCTAATGGTGTAGGCATATCATTGGAACGTGTGGGCAATATCGTGTATTCAGTTTTGGGCATGAAGAAGCTCTGCGCGCGATGGGTGCCGCGTTTGCTCACAGTGGACCA
>NC_046661.1:52297954-52304717 GCF_010883055.1 Belonocnema kinseyi | reverse complement strand
ATATCTAGTCGGGAGTGGTGCTGACTGAAAACAGATGATTTGGAGCGATTCGCGCGCCATGTGTTGGTCATTCTAAGGACTTATTGAACTACCCTCGTACATTACCAAAATTTATCAAAAAATGACCATACATTATTTCTGAACTTTTTCAGAATTTTTATTCAACGGGAACTAGACTTGGAGTTTAAAGATGTGATTGAAAATTTTTTTTTTTTTTAATAGAAATTATTCTCCTTAGCTGAAAATAAGAGTGTTGGTTGAACAATCAACTACTGCAGTTAGTGATTCATCATTATAGTTAAAAATTTATCATTTCAGTTAGAAATTTATCTTTCTAGTTTAAAATTAAATTATTCACGTTTAGTTGAAAATTCGTACTTTTTTATAGAAATTAATCTTCTTGGTTGAAGCTTTATCTTTTTGGTTGAAAATTTAATTATTCTAGTTAAAGATTCATCACGTTAGTTGAAAATTAATTTTTTTGGTTTAACCTTGAACTATTCCAGTTAAAGATTCATCATTGCAGTTAAAAATTCATCAGTAAGGTTGAAAATTTATTTATTTTTTTAACTGAAAATTTAACCGTTACATTTTTGGTTGAGAAATGATATTTTTTTGTTCAAAATTCAACTTTTGGGCTAAAAATTCCACTATTTCGTTGAAAATTTATGTACTTTGTTGAAAAATCGTATTTTTTCTTCCAAAATTAATATTCTTGTTTGAACATTCATATTTTTGGTGTAAAATTAAAGTATTTTAGTAAAATATTCATGTCTTTAGTTGGAAATTCATGTTTTTAGTAGAAAGTAAAATTACTTGGTTGAAAGTTAAACTCAGATGTTAAAAATTCATCTTATTTTTTGTGTGTGAAAAATTAATTTTTTAGAGTGAAAACGAAACCATTCCATTTTTTTTAAACTAAACTTTTTTAGTTCAAAATTCAACTGCTTGGTTAAAAATGGATCTTTTCAATTAATCGATGGTGCCATTATTTTTAAGAATCTTTTGTAACATAATTTTTCATTTGAAAAAAATCGAAGGATTTGAATTGCTCAGTACTACGATAAAAAAATACTTCGAAAAAACTTGCGATACCTCGAAAAAACCTGTAATTGTTTGAGAATTTTTTTTCATGGATTTGAATAGACGTCCTGATAGGGATTGTGATATAATGGGTCCAACATTTCGCTATTATTTCAATAGGGGTCGAATTATATTTTTCACATTTGTAGAATTATGTATTTCACGATATATTTTTTTTGTACTCTATGTATAAATCATTTATTTAAATTCTTCTATATTATAGGCATATGAAGAATAGGGAAAAGACTGATCCCGGAACTTGAGAGATCATCTGAAATAATGTGATTATTATGATTAAAGACGAAATGTAAAATCGTTTAAGTTTTTAAGCCTGAATTGGAACGTTTTAATTTTTAAGTTTCTAAACTTCTAATTATTTAATTAGGAACGTTAAAAATATAATAAATTTAATGGGTTAGATAATTTAAAACTTATATGGCTTTGAAATTCGAGAATTGCTATTTGAACCTCTCTATAGATTCAATCAATTTACTTCAAATTTAAAGTTAAAAATTTCGTAATTTATATCCTTAAAAATTCAATGATTTTGAATTCAAATTAATAGTTGAGCAATTTTAAGTTTTAAATCTTCTGCGTTAAAAAACATTTAATTATAAAAATTGTAAAATTGAAGCCTTTTTTTAGAGAATTTTTTAAATTTATTTTTAATTTAGTGTGCCGAAGATAATTAAACTCGATCGATTTACCTCAGTAACCTTGCATACATAACGTAGGTAGGATTTTCAAGTTTTAATAATTATTTTTACTACAAAAAAAAACAAATCTGCCGAATTGATGGTGTTTGCCAGTTATGTCTTCAATACCTTTTTCAGTTCTAATTAATTAACCGAATTCGCATTTATATTTATTTTCTTGTCTGATTATGATCAGGAAAATAAAGAAATACATATTTAAAAAACTGTTAACCCTGGTTAACGAATTTAAACAAAGACACATATCGATATCAATAATATATTATACCAATTTACATAATAAATTTAAAATTAAATAAATAGGAAATAGTCTCTTAATGTTGTATTGCTGCTTAAAAATACTACAAATTACAATTAGTGCGGTGATTAATCGGTCGTTGTTGATTTTTAAAAACTGAGGTAGAAAGAAGTATAATATATCAAATTTCTGTGCACAAGAAGAATGCATGTACATTTTACATAATTCCGCTTACAATTAGTACAAGATTTACAAGTATTTTATTGACTATTTGAAATATATTATACTATATAGTATATCAATAATTTTGTGAAAACTTATCTCAGACTTAAGTACAAATTACATCAAGTTCTTTTTGTAGTTTTTAAACATCTTTAGTAGCGAAAATTTGGGTTGTCCGTTTGCCACCCAGTGGCATTTGGTCCAAATTGATAAACTAAACGCCTTCCGAGAACGGGTAGAAATATTTTCCTCTTGTAGTAATACCTAAAAATACATGTCAGGTTAATTTTTTATTTTATAATACTTGTATACATGGATAGAATGCATTTCAAATCAGATAGTCAATTGCTTCAAATCGCAGAATCTCTTAGCGACAAAATATGTCGGTTTTATTAGAGGAAATTAAGCCACACGTATCTTTTTCGATTTGAGAAAAAATAATTTACATGAATTTACGAGCATTTGAATTTTGACGTATGTTTAGAAAAAAAACACCATTTTTTTTCTTTCATATTCTGTACTTATTTTTATATTTCAAAATTAATAAAGTGGCGAAAGGCGCAAATTGGTTTGTAAATATAAAAAATGTTTGCATATCGAAACCTCGAAAATGGTTTGATTTCATTTTTAAATCTTTCAAAATTCTATTGTTTGAAAATAATTATATTTTATAGTTGAAAATGAAATTAAAATCAGTGATTAGTTAATTAATTAATTTAATCTGAAATGTTCGCAAGTACTTGAATAAGCGTTTAAAATTAAATAATTTTAAAAGCGGCGCCTAGTCGTCCTGAAAAATTGGGGCAATTGGAAAAGGGGATAGACTTGTCGTTTTCAAAATTAAGGACGATTAGCCAAACTTATGAAAAGCATTGAACTAATCATCCCGAATTCCGGGACGACGAGACACTTAGAATTTTGAATTAAAAACATCAATGGAATAAATCCCAATTTAAAGTCTTTGATATTATATAACCTGTACATGAGGAATACTTAAAATTGTACACTTTTAAAGTCTTGAAGGCTATCAAAATTAAGAAATTTTCATTCTCAAGCTTACGAATCAAAATAATTTCACTACTTATAGCATTTAAACCTGAAAGTTAATCAATTTTACATTCTCAAAATCCTTGATTTTTCTTAATTCCCTAAAATCCTCGAATATTGTGAATTTCTCAAGTTCCTTGAATTCGTTAAAAGCTCTAAAACCTCAGAAATTCTATAAATTCAATGAAATCCTTGAATTTTCGGAATTACTGGAAACCTCTGAATTCCTTCAGTTCCAACTTCTCAAAAATCCTGGAATATTTTGAATTCCTTGCATTTTTTTAATGCGTGAAAATGTCTGAATTTCCTAAATTCTCAGAATTCCTTTAATTGTGTGAATTCCTTCAATTTTCTGAAATCATGGAATTTTCTCAAAACTTTAAATTCTCTATATTCCCTGAAATCCTTGAATATTCAGGATAGCTTAAATTCTCTTAATTCTCGGAATGTCTCACATTTTTTGAATATTCAAGATTCCTGGTATTCTCTGAATTCCTGAAATATTCTGAATTTCTGAAATTCTTAAAATCCTCTGAATTCCTGAAATATTCTGAATTCTCTAAATTCCTTGAATTTCCTAAATGCTCTAAAATTCTTTGAAATTACACGAATTCAAGAACTTCATATAATACAGGCTCTTTAGATGAATTCCGATATTCTGCGAATTCAGAGAAATTCAGTTGATTTCAAGGAAGTTGAAAAAATTGAAAAAGATTTGAAAGAGTTCAAGACATTTTAAAGTAATGCAAAATTATTAAAAACTGAATATTTTTACGGTAGCTTTTTTAATTTTTCATGACCCTTTCCACATTCATCAGAAAAAAAACAAACATTTTTCTTGAAAAATAAAATCATGCATCTCAAATTATTATATGTTTTAAATGTATTAAACTGTACGATTAAAAAATTTTAAACATAGTAACCTTTTTTATGTTACTAATTGGCAATGCAACGTTTTCTGCGCGTTGCAGCGCGCGTATAATAATACTAGTCAATAATAATATTCAAATGAAGTTTTTGCTTTCCAATTTTGTCTATTTTTAGCGCCACTAGATTTGCGGACGGCACCTATATTTTTAAACAAATCGTCGTCATTGAACTGTCTTGAACTTTTTCGGCGGAATTCGAAAGAACTGACTGAACCTCACTTTTAGTTAAGGCCTGACGTACTTAATCCTGTGGATTTTTCAATGTCGGAATTCCAATTACGTCTGCCACGGACTTTTTATTAGATGCACTCGAATTCGGCTAAACAGTTAGTCAGCAGAGCAAAAAACGGCAGAAACCCAGACTCCCATACCGAAAAGAATCTTTGAGTATATACTAAAAATTCTTTAGGCCAAAGAAGCTCAGAGAAATTCTCCGCAGGCACTCAGGTAGATATTTTTAAAGGTCAAGGAAGCTCGTTTAAATGGTCTAAACTCTTTAAAATATCCTTTCCGAAATTGAAATTAGAATACGATCATAAATAACAAGCAGGGAGGCTATCTCAATAGAGCAGCCGACACTCAAAGGGTCCTTTGTTAAACTTTACGATTAAAATTTAGAAGTAGATTTTTTTTAATTTCATAGTTAACAGCCTAAGACATAATAATTCGGAATCTACGGGTTTCGATGACTTCAGATATCTAACTTTTTTTTTAATGCTTAAAATTGGAATTTAATAGAACGTTTCTCGAAAATGGAATGAGATACGCCAAAAAAGACAACATTTTTGAATTCGACTAGAAAATGGTATATCAGTATATAAGTTATAATTATAAATAAGTATAATGAGAACATTCATCAATTAAAAAAAAGTGTTAATAATTTGAAGAGAAATTTAAAAAGGGAGAGCGGATTAGCCACGACCAACTACTGTAAATAACTGCCCGCCCGGTACGTGACGAATACAAAAGGAACATTATATTACCGTCGCACCACTCTTAAAACGACCACTAAAAGGATCTTGAAAATGACCCAAATCTCTCAAACTATCTCCGAGACTATTTTGTTTCAAATCGACTTTGTTTATAGACTCAAATGGACCAAGTTATTTCGCTAAAGAAAACTCAGAGATTTCTTTCGGTAGGGTCCCCCGAGCGCAGCCGGTTACCGACCTATCCTCGACGACAAACCTCCCGCTCGGCGGTGCTTCACAAACACGACTAATTTAAGGACATGCGATACTTAGAAAATTCTCGATTTTACCAGTTTTACTAGGTACCCTACCGAAAAGAATCTTTGAGTATATACTAAAAATTCTTTAGGTCAAAGAATCTCAAAGAAATTCTCCGCAGGCACTCATGTAGATATTTTTAAAGGTCCAGGAAGCTCGTTTAAATGGTCTGAAGGCTTCAAAATATCCTTTCCGAAATTGAAATGAGAATACGATCATAAATAACGAGCAGAGAGGCTATCTCAATAGAGTAGTCGACACTCAAGGGTCCTTTGTTAAGTTTTCGGATTAAAATTTAGAAGTAGATTTTTTTTAATTTCATAGTTAACAGCCTAAAACATAATAATTCGGAATCTATGGGTTTCGATGACTTCAGATATCTAACTTTTTTTTCATGCTTAAAATTGGAATTATTAGAACGTTTCTCGTAAATGGAATGAGATACGCCAAAAAAGACAACATTTTTGAATTCAACTAGAAAATTGTATATCAGTATATAAGTTATAATTATAAATAAGTATAATGAGAAAATTCATCAATTAAAAAAAAGTGTAAATAATTTGAAGAGAAATTTGAAAAGGGAGAGCGGATTAGCCACGACCAATTACTGTAAATAACTGTGCCCGCCCGGTACGTGACGAATACAAAATGAACATTATATTACCGTCGCACCACTCTTAAAACGACCACTAAAAGGATCTTGAAAAGGACCCAAATCTCTCAAACTATCTCCGAGACTATTTTGTTTCAAATCGACTTTGTTTATAGACTCAAATGGGCCAATCTATTTCGCTAAAGAAAACTCAAAGATTTCTTTCGGTAGGGCAGTCTGATAAGTCCTTGAAAAATGAAACACGGAAACGTTTTTTTGGCCAAAGTCGGTTTTATTTTTCAACATACTCTCCTTTTAGGTCGATACAGCGAGTCCAACGATTTTCTAACTTTTTGATACCGTCCGAAAAGTACTCGATCAGAAGGTCTCCAAAATACGCCTCAGTTTCAGCTATGAGCTCCTCATTTGAGTAAAAACGCTTACCGGTGAGCTATCTCTTCAGATTAGGGAATAAGTAATAGTCGCTGGGGGCCAGGTCTGGTGAATACGGTGGCTGAGGAACCAATTCGAAGCCGATTTCATGGAATTTTGCTTGTGCAACTAAGCATGAATGAACAGGCACATTGTCGTGATGATAAAGCGGTTTGTTCTTCTTCAAATGCGGTCGTGTTTCGGCGATTTCGATTTTCAATCGGTCCAATAATGATGAATAGTATGCTCCGGTTATGGTTTTACCTTTTTCAAGATAG
>NC_046661.1:52288776-52297854 GCF_010883055.1 Belonocnema kinseyi | reverse complement strand
AAAATCTCGGTTTCTATTGAATATACGATATCTTATAACCATCTTAATGTTCATTTAAAGAGATGAATTCTCGAATACACTGATGAGTTTTCAACTGGAATAGTTCAATAAAAAAAAAATTCAACTAAATTTATGCATTTTTAACTATAATAACTTAATTTTCAACCAAAAAAGTGAATCTTCAAACAAAAAAATTGATTTCTGCCAAAATAGATATTTTCAACTAACAAATATAATTTTTCGTCAAAAAATTAATGCTTAAAGAGATGAATTTTGAACTAAATTTATGAAATATTCAAATGGAATAGTTGCATTTTCAGTTGGAAAAAATCATTTTCAACCAAAAGAAAATCAAATTTTCAACAAAATAGTTAAATTTGCGTAAGAAAATTAGATTTCAGCCAAAGAAAAGACGAATTTTCAACAAAACAGCTACCTTTTGAACCAAAGAGATTAATTTTCAATAAAATTATGAATCTTAAAAAAATTGATTTTTTAACAAGAGTTTGATTTTTTGAAAAAAAGAATTTTCAACAAAATAGTCAAACACAGCAATATAAAACTACTTTTGCAACTTTTGAAAAAAATAGAATAACAGGAGGAGGATTTTTTTCTGTCAATAAAGCCTGCATTGAAATAAATTCTCATCAAACAATTGTATATAGCATATTTATTTTAAATGAAGAATTACTACAATACTTATATTGTGAACCTAAAAGCTTTCTTTAAGTGAAATTATTTTAAATGCACATTTTTCTTTAATAAAGCTTTCTTATAGTCAGCGTCCATAAATCACGTGATTATTTTTTACCTACCCCCTCCCAATTCTCACGTGACTATGTAAAATCACGATAACCTTAAAATAGTATATTCCAATGGGAAAGACAGGGACTTTTTCGACGAATGTATGTTTGCAGTATGAGTTTGTAGGCGAGCGCTACTCGTATTGAAAATATACACTCGTCGACAAAGTCCCTCTTCTCCCCCTTGGCGCATACGATATTATTTATAACAAATGGATGATTTCCGAAATTTCTCCGAATACAGCCATGATTTCAGCCCATATAAGATTTCGAATGAAGGAAGCATGATTTATGCTAACTTACATAAACTGCCCAAAATTCAATTTAAAAATGTCTATAAATTTCCGGAATTTTTCGGCCATTTATGATAAATATACAGTTGAATATGGTAACTTACAATAAACAACCCAACATTCATTTTTAAATATTTTTATCAATTTCCGGACATTTATGAAATTTTCTGGTACTTTATGGTAATATTACAGGTAATTTATAACAACTGAAGTTAAATTACCCCAAATTCAGTTTAAAAGTTTCTATAAATTTTCGTAAATTTTTGGTAATTTACGGTAGTTTAATAAATTATATATGGTAACTTTCCATAAATTGACGCAAAATTCTATTATCTGCAACAAAAATTCCCTTCCAGTTCTTACGGCGAGTGGGCTGATTATCGTAAACTGCGAGTTCATAGATGTATATAATTGTCATTATTCCCCTTTAACGTCACTTTTTACTCCATAGAGAGTAAAAAGTAGAGCTTTTGCTCCGCTTCATGAAAGTCGAAAAGTGCTGTACTCATGTATTTCTCTTGACAAAGATTTTTTTTGACTGTAATTGCATTAAGTACACAACTTATCCTGATTTCAAGTTTATAAAATATCCGTGATATTTTTGCTAACTCCCCCCTCCCCTCTTGTAGGACCACGTGATATATGGACGTTCCGTTACGCATAAGAACGTATAACCTCTACCTCAATTGCGAAAAATCAACAAAGATTGATTACTCATTGCAAAAATTACAATTTATTGTAGTCAATTTAAGCAGTAATAAAATAATAAGGTTATTCTCTATTATTCGATTTTGATATTATATAATATAAATAGTATAATGTAATACTGATATCGATTTGTGCTTGCAATTTAATTTTCTTAACTACTCTTATTAGTTTTTGATTTTTTGTTTTACAAATTATAATCGGCAATGGGCAATCTATCGACTTGAATTTCCTCTGCGCACTATATTTTCTACAAATTTAATGAAAAAATAACTTAGCGTTACTTTTACAGTTTAAGTGTTTTTCTAAGCAATAACTATTGGTTATAATGACCTAATTGTAAATTATTATTTAAACCTTAGAGCCTTATTAAATTGGATATTTTGAGTAATTCGGATTTTACGTCAAAGCTCTTTGCAAAGTGTAAACTTTCTTAGCCTATTGTAATCTTTAATCTATGATAGATTTGGAGATTATGTATTGCTAAATTTATATATCACAGAAAAATCTTCAAGATTAGTAAACGTCATCAGAAATTTATGCTGTAGCCAATTTCTTGCTGAGATATATCATTTTCCGTAGTTTCTGATTGAATTAGATTGTCACGAAAACGGTTCAACTTCTCTCTCTAAAAAAAAACAAACAAACAAAAAAAACTAGAAGGAATACATTTTTTTAATTTCTATCATGACGTATCACAATTCCCTTTCTCTTTCGTTTACTAGCATTCTTTGATTCTCAGATTTAGCCAGAAATTGCCCCAACATTTTATCACATTTCGCCTCTATGGAAGACTAAATGCAGAAAAATGTCGAAAGTTTCAACTTTGATGAAAATTATATTGACTGAATTCGTAATATATCAGGACGTGCGAGTTTAGTTTGTGCCCGCACATATATTAATAGTCGCGAAAAAGCTACAAAATTCTTATTCTATAGACAAAAACCTCCACCGTAGACATTTTTCTACATAAGTGCGAATAAATGCTTAAATTTTAAAGTGCGCTAAAATTATAATTGGTGCAACGAGAATTTTGCTAAGTGCAAGATACAAAGCTTCATCTCTATCCTATATTGCACGCAACGGTGGCCACTCTAAAGGCACATAGAATGGAAGAGTTTTAAATCTGGGGATCTCAAAACTAAAGCTTTTTCCACGACAATGGTGTCTCCGAATTTTTTAGAGGAATAGTGAAGAATGAAATTTCATATCTGTGAATTTTACAATTTATGGATGGTATTTTCCGAAAGTAAATTGGAGATTTTTTATGAGACACTTTTTCTAGAAGTTTATAAAAATAGCTACAATACTCGTGGCAATTCTTTTTTACAAATTTTAGGAAATTCTACTCCCTAGCAAGCAATTGTAACAAACTTAAAAAAATGTAAAGCTGGAGAACTAGAATTAGCAAGGGTAGGTCGAAAATTGGCAAAATGGTAAAATCACTTTTTTGATTTATGTCGACTCTTAATCTAAGTAGTAAACTTGACTTATATTTTTGATCTGGATGGTCACTATAAGACCACGAACGTCTTTCACGTGTCTGCGGCAGATCAGTTTTCCAGTCACCATCTCACCTGGAAATAAATGTTAAATAACCTTGATATTAAATTAAATCACAAAATTTAACGGGCTTCGGATATTTAACGTAATGGTCATAATAAACTGTCAAAAGAGCGCTTTTTGGTCTTTGCCTAACGAAAGATATTGCCGAAAATTCAGAAACTCCACTTCCGAACATAGACAATACATATTATAATTGAAACGAATAAAAGTCCTCTTTTTGGCCTTTGGCTATCGATAGCTATCGAAATTTTCGGCTTTCGGAAGACAATGGTAAAATAATGAAAAAATAGCACTTCTACAATTTGAGTTATTTAAAACACTTCCATAGAATATAACTAAAATAAAGTACAATGGTCTGTCTGTCCATATTAAAGATTCTTTAGTTTAAATTTGAATAGTGAGTGACATTATGTTAGACATATTATAACAGTTATTTTTTGATTAGACCAAAATCCAAACAAGACTTACCAGGTTTACATCTGATCTTAATGAATTTTTTTGATTGACCACAAATTTTATAAGCCTACAATTTAAACAAGTTTCAAAACTAGTAAAAAACCAGCTTCAATCAGTTTGGCAGGTTGAAGCGAACTTTTTAGTCGTTCATTTTATTCCATTTTATTTGGAATTGTTTAATTCCTTAAGGCTTAAATTCAAAATGTTGATAGTTAAATCTTTTACTTTTACTTAGTTCAATTATACATCAATTATACATGTAAATTTTTAAAATATAAATATTTTTTAACTGAAGATTCAAAGAAAATTCTTTTTAAAATTTAATAATATGTGACCAACCGTATTTATGGAAACAGTTAAGAGCCCTGGACATCGAGGCAAAAAGGTAGAAATAAAATTCAGTACAAACGGTGAAGCAATTTTCTGTTGTTTTTTTTATAAATACTCTAAAGAGTATAAAGATTATCGGTACAGGCTGCTTTTTTAAAAATAATTATATTTTTTATGTAAAAATTAAAAGGAAGAAATTTTCCTCGACCAAATCGTTCTAGTAATGCATTCTACTTTTCAGCGAAGCAGGAAGCAGGTAAGGCAGTTTTAGAGATCAGGTTTTTGTTTGAGCGATCCTAGCGAAAAAAGAAAAAAGTCTCCAAGTTTCTGACATTAGGCCACGCCCTTTTGTATCTATTCGTTTATTGTTCCGAATTATGACTTTTTGGCCATATTTGAAAAATTATCAACAAATAGTAGTATCACCGCAAAATGTATATTCCACGAATTTTTCAAACACGGCTAAACTCGGCTAACTACGGCTAAAAACTCTAAACTCTTCAACATACATTAGTTCAATGTTCTTTCTCCACATTTTTATTGAATCTTAAACCTTGTATATTAACCCCTACTATTACTTTGATTTGGATGTCATATTTAATTTCGGCAGAAAAGTAGTACAAAAAGATTGTTTTAAAGTACACGGGATACATTAGTTAATTGTTCTAATTTAGCGAAAATGTTAACATTTTTAATTTTCAAAATGGCGGGTAGTATCACGCGTTGCCTTTGGAAAATGGGCTTATTGTACTTGTTTTGCATAAAGAACCCGATGGTGAAAACGGCAACCACTAGTTAATACGACGCCTGAATATGTCATTAGCTTACCAGTCTACAAGATAAAGATTTAAAACATATAAATTATTTCAAAATTTTATGTGTCCTCTTTTTATTTACTATTACACAAATTTTATGTTTCAGCGGGCCTAGGGCGCACGATTGTTGGTTCACGCGCTTCGCGCTCGATTTTGTATCTACCTCGCGCTACGCGCTCGGACTTTGTATTTTTCTCACATTCGCATATTTGCACTCGGTCTTTGCATTTGTCCCATATTCGTGCACAGACCTTTAAAAATTAAAGATTAAAGAATCGATAACTGTAATTTGGAACTGTGAACTCTCTTTTGTTAAAGCTCTTTCGGCTTTAGCGAACACATTCTCATCACGTATCTCGTGCTTCGTACTCAATTTTGCCCAAAATGTCAAATTTTCTACATTATGCTCAACACTTTTATATCGAATATACAATTTTTTTATGTACCTCTACCTGGGATTGGATATTTAGATTTTGCAAAATAAAGTGCAAATTGGATTACTTCAATGTTTCTTTCTTATTTTGCGTTACATTTTATACTTAGCTGCGCTGAAACATGCTATTCTTTGTTAGGTGCACAATTTTATTTCTTTTCGTAGTTTGCTTTGATTTTCACAAAATGGAGTCATTGCTTTTTCATTAGTTTTTTTTTTTAGATAAAAATTTGAATTATCGATTTCCATATCACGGTTTGCTTGGCTTCAAATGTTAATTTTCGTTTGGATTTTTGGAATTTGAAAATACTATAACTTTGGTCATTTTTATTTTATCAAAAAAAGTAATGAGGATAAATTGTTCGTATTTAGATCTATTATAAATATCTGCCGAAAAATTTCAAATATTTTTTAAAAAGTGGTCTCAAAAATGTTCAAATTGCTCTTTTTTAAATTTTCTTCCAAAAAAGCTGGCTAACGGACTCGTCTTTTCTTTTCATATCCTTATAAAGTATGCCAAAGGGGAATCCAATCGAATAATTCCTTCAAATGTTACCTTGTTTACAGGCTACAGAAACAACGACAGACACCGGCGTAAAAACTATTTTTTCTGAATCAGGGGGTCTCAAAACGTCGATATTTAATGGAATCTGCGAAAATAATTTTTCAAATAAAACCAATACCATCTCATTAGTATGAGAATGTAAAAAGTCGTTGATAGCAGAAATAATACAAAAATAATTTAACATTATTTAAAATCTATATAGTTTCTTATAAAAAGACTTTTTTCCTTTTCTAAATGGAAAACAAATTTTTAATCTATCCCACATTTTCCCCCTTTTTTGTGAAAAATTACCCTATTTCCCCTTTTTTTAAGCTATTTTGCACTGTGATCCCTGAATATTATACGCATAAAAATTGAAATATATCTCACCTTCCGTTATACTGATTGGTTCACTGAGTGAAAAAACGGTCTGCTTCCAATGCGTGGGACTGGCTTGTGGTCCAGTGCTAAAAGATATCGGATTGTCTAGATCGAAGAATACATCAAAGTATCCAACTATGGCAGTCAAGGATCCCGTCTTTTTCACAGAAAGTTCAAACGAAGATGAAAAATTCACACATTCGGTATCAACCTTATAAAGATCGAAAGATTGAATTTGAGCGACGCTTGTTATCAATTCGTGAGCATTGCAGATTTCAATACTTGGTTCTCGTACTACTTCCGCTTTCATGCAACTCATTTTGAAACCGTAAACATTGGACCAATAGTCGACGAGATCTACGTAACGCTCTGAAAAATATTTGAAATTACATTTAGCTCTAGTTGTCATTAATAGATGCAAATTTCATACACGTTTATTTTTAGGAGATGGAAATATTTTCTACACTTACTGGTATCTCCACTTCCAACGATACTGAGAGTACATCTGTTTGGTAAAAGCTTTCCCCCGGCGGAAAGATAATGGTCCCTTGCGTAAATAACAGTATCCAGCATCCCTTCAAAAAGTAAGAAATATCCCATCCATTCAGAGACGATCGCATCCACCTTCTCTACTTCCAAATCGATGTCCTCTAATCGACCCTTCTTTAAACTTATGATATCGTTGAGATTGTTCTCCCTGATATAAAACTTAAAAATTAAACACCATTTCAAAGTTCTCCATTTAATAAATATTACTTTGAGCAAATTTATTATAAAGTTGACTAAGTATGGTTGTTTCCAAAGTCAGATATAATTTTTCCAATAAATGGATCTTATAGTATATAAAATTCTAATTATAAAAACGCCCATAAAATCTTTTTCACATATTATTTATTATTTTTAATGCAATTTTGAAATATGAATTTTTTATCATAATGTCGATTGGAGGGCCCCTTTGAAGTCAAAGGGGTCGGATTTTCTACCAATCACAGCTCACGTTTCAGTGATTCTCAAATATCTTTTCTTATGCCGATGTTTTGTTTTGATTATGTGCACATCGAAACTAGAAGTCGCAAAATATTGTTTAAAGAAATTTCAAAGGAGAGTTTCCTAAAAACGAATAGACAAAATTTACCCAAAATAGATATATTTATGGTATGTATAAAGAATTGATTCAAAAAGTACTTAAATGTAGTTTTGTTTACTGAACAATTCCTAAATATATACGATTTTTAAATGTGTTAATAATTGCATTTACTGTTTTCCTTCAAAATACTACTGACTCGTAAACCAAATATTACAACAGGATAACTTTTTTTGTTACATCTTAACAAATAAAGCTATCTAATCAAAATAGTCTGAATTGATAGCAGACCGTGGCCTAAACTCTTTATCACTAGTTTCACATCGTCAAATTGATAGATAATTATGAGAATCTCTGAGTCACGTGACACCAATTTGAATAAGTGTTTTACTGCCTTCAATTTTCAATAATTTTTTTCTGTTGAACTACACAACCGAAAAAAATTTTTAACGCACCTTCGATTCAGCCTAAAATTATGTATTAAAAAATAATTTTATCTATAATCGCGAAACAACCCTCTTATAACAGGGAATTATATTTTGAAAATTTCCAGGATTTTTCCAGGTATCTCAAGTATTTTTTGGGTATAATTTTTCATAGTAAGGCGGCATTTAAATAGTATTTCGCATATATTACAAGATATTCTTCAATATATTATCCCCATTGGTTAATTAAATTAAATAACACTAGAAACATAATTAATTATTTCTTGAATTTGTTTCGAAAGTCCATGAATTTGAATAATAATTCTAACAAATTTTTATTTTATCTTCTTATATTTAAAATTCAATGCATATTTAGGCAAAATTAATACGGGTACTAGATTAAATTTAATTTAAAAGGTTGCAAATTCCTAACTTTTCAAGTAAAAATATTGCATTTTCAACAAGATATCTGAATTTTTAACCAAATAGTGGAATTCTCAAATAAAGAGATTAATTCTCTACCAAAAAGATGACTTTTTAACAAAATAAATGAATTCTCAACCAAATAGTTGAATTTTCAATTTAAACAATATAAATTTTTTAATAAAGAGTTTAATTTTAAACTAAAAAATATCAGTTTGCAATCGAAAATGAAATAGTTAATTTTTCAGTTAAAAAATTAATTTTCCACAACAAATTTTTTTTAACCAAAGTAATGAATTTTTAACTGAAATGAGTTTTAAATTGGAATAAATGAATTTCAAAAAGAAAAAAAATTATTTTTTTTGCAAGAGATTGACTTCCTACCAAAAAGACGACTTATCAACAAAACAAATAAATTTCTAACAAAATAGTTAATTTTCGAACTAAAAAAACATTATTTAACAAAAAATGGTATACTTACATTATTAGTTAAATTAATTTTTAAAGAAAAATACAAATTTTCAACCAAGGTGATTAGTTTCTATAAAAAAAGACGAATTTTCAACTAAAAAAAGATAATTGTCAACAAAAATTGAATAGTTAAATTTTTAGTTAAAAAATTAATGTTCAACTAAAGAGATGAATTTTCAACTGAAGTATTGGAATATTCAATTTGAATAATTACATTCAATATTTAACTACTACTACTACTAACTACATGGAAGCTTCTAATGTGTCCCATAAGGGTTTACATTTTTCTTACACCTTCTCTATTCCTTTACACACCCTCCACACACTTACTTGGTGGTGGAAGGGGGAC
>NC_046661.1:52274442-52288676 GCF_010883055.1 Belonocnema kinseyi | reverse complement strand
GGCCACCGAGACTCTTCCAGAGTGCGAGGCGGGAATCGAACCCGCAAGCCGAAGGAGTGGGTCCAAAGCCTGCGCTTTAGCCCCCACGACCATCGTCCCACTCAATATTTAACTATGATAATTTAATTTTCAACAAAAACATTAGTTTTCCAACGCAAAAGATTGATTTCTACCAAAAAAGTCGAATTTTTAACTAAAAAATAATAATTTTACAACCTAAAATGATAGAATATTTTCATTTTCAGTTAAGACAATCAAATTTAAAAAAAAACCATTTTCAACCAAATAGTGCAGATTTAAAAACTGAAAGTTAAACTTTCAGTAGTAAAAAAACATTCAGCCAAATGAAAACGAATTTAAAAAAAACAGGTCATTTTTTAACCAAAGCGATGAATTTCCAATTAAAATAATAAATCTTCGACAAAAAAAAAATATTCTTTGGCAAAAGAGTTTAACTTTTAAGCAAGTGATTAAATCTTCATTCCGAAAAAGATTAATTCTGAAAGAAAAATATAGAACACTGTACAAAATATTGCTGAAAATTACATTTCGTTCTGTAACTTTTTCCTATGATTGTTGTGGGAAAATTACACGTTTCTTGTAAATTGACAGTGATTCTCAGTGGGCACGAAATTTGTCGACGTCTTTACGACATCGTTACGACATATTTACGACATCCTATGTCCATGTCGTTTCGGAGTCTTTGCGATATCGTTGACATCGTCCGATCATACGACTTATTTACGATATCGTAAAGACACCTTAACGACATGGATGTAGGATGTCGTAAAGTTTTCGTAAAGATGTCGTAAAGACGTCGCCACACTTTGTGCCCACTGGGTTATTAAAGGAATTTTACCATAAATGAATGAAATTTATAATGAACGTGTAATTTTCCCACAACAATCACAGGACATAAAAATACCAGTGTTCGTTGTGGGAATTTTACACTAAAGTGTAACTGAAATAAAAATGTAATTTCACAAGGTTTATGTAAGCTCCTAACGATTAGAGTAATTTCGCACGCGGAGTGTAATACGTTTTACAGCAGCGATGTAAAATTGCATAATCCTTGTAATTCCGCTGTTGAACGCTTGATGTCGTTGCGCGTCCATGTTTTGATCTTCTATTATAATCGATAACCTGCGAGTAAATTCAGTGCAAGATTGTGCAAAATTTTGACGGCATTCGGATAATCGTGGATTGTGATGGGTTGAGCGCATCAGAAAGGCAAGTGCAATGTGTTTTACATGAAAAAAGTTTGTTCGCATGTTTGGCATGCTTGCGAAAAAAATAATTTGGAAGGTTGTGGCTGTTCAGACTGCAGTTGTTAGAAATTAGGATGCGCCTATTTCGCCCCATTGATCATAACCTTATAAGTTTGATGCGTATTTTTTTGGAACAGCAAACCAAACAAAAAGTTTAATGTTTTCTGCTAAATAAAAAAATGACTCCTTTTATTCATATATCTTATTATTCTTCCGATTCGATTTAATTTAAACATACATTATACGATTCAAAATATCCGGGCCTGTCATTGCGCATGCGCATCATTTTACATGCGGCGGTTTATAGCGTCACTGGAATTTCACAAGGCGAATATAAAATTCCATTCTTTCAAAACTGCTTTTTACCTCCTGTGCGCGATTTTACACTATCGTGTTACTTCTACCTAATTTTGGTAAATTTCCCACAGTAATCGCTGGTATTTTTATGTCCTATGATCTTTGTGGTAAAATTACATGAAACTTTTTACAGTGTATAGTTGACATTTCAAACAAACAAATTTGATGTTTAATCAAAAACAGTTGAATTTATAAAATAAGAATGATATTTCAACTAAAAGCGATCAATTGTCAACAAAAAATAGAATAGTTAAATTTTCAGTTTAAAAAATTAAGTTCAAGCAAAAAAAACTAATATTCAACACAATAGTTAAATTCAGAACAATATTAATCTACTTTTGTCTGCCAATTCCAGGGTTTTCTAGTAGGGTAGACACCTTATATAATGTACTTGAGTAATTAAAACAAACCTAACAATATCCATGGCATGATAAATTATGTCAGACTGATCGATGCTGATGACTTTTCGACAACCAGATTTCGCAGCGAACATAGAAAGAATTCCAGTTCCACAACCAACGTCCAGCATCACGCAATCATTAAATATGTGTGAATTCATCAATAAAGCGTCTCGATAGCTTTCGGTCCGTATTTTGTCCTATTGAAGCAAAATATTGTATATTATTTTTCTATGCCATATGTGTACAATTCATCCCTAATTATTTGGTGGTGCATATGTAAAGATACAAAAATAATACCCGATAACCGAAATTCAACTAAAATTTTGTTAGGAAACGCTTTTAAGCTTTTAATTAATTTAAGCCACCTAGACACAAATATTGTTGAATCTTAAATGGCTAATTATTTTGAATCTTGACTTAGGAATTTATCATTCCTAAAACTTTACATTCAAAATAATTTATAATTTTAAACGTTTACAATACAAATTTGGAATTATGAAACGTTAAGAGCTGGAAATAGGATTCCACGCAAAACTTATTTAATTAAATTTTTTAATTTTAAACACTATGATTAACAAATGTCCAATTAAAAAAATTTTAAACTTCAATCTAAAATTGCTAGTATTAAATGTTTAACGTGAAACGCTTTCCGTTTAAAATGATTTAATTATTAAGACTTCGATGTTTACGTTGTACATTTTTGAACACGTTCCCTTACAAATGATTAAATTTTTATATCTTTTAATATAAAATTGTTCAATTCGGAACGTTAAAATTAAAATCGTTCCAAATTAATAACTACAATCCAAAATTATTATCAAATTGATAACGTTTTGAAAATGATTGAAGTTTATTTTGCTGTACCTGTCACAAATCTATTCAGAGGCTTGAAAATGGTTTTTAACATATACAGAAATAGATTCTTCTTGAAATTTTCTTAATTTATAAAGATTCAATAAAAAACGATCAATTTTTAAATTAATAATCGTTGAATTATTAAGCCTTTCGTTTTGTTCAACTTGGACCTACCTTAAAATTTAAATTATTCAGTTGTTTATAACTTTTAAGTCAATATTGTTCCATTCCCAACAGTTTCAATTTAATATTGTCGATTTTTTAATTTTTGTTCTGTAATTATTACATTTTTCTCGTTTTTAATTTAAAACTATTTCAGCTATTAAGGCTTTGATTTCCAAATTGCATTTGGAAAGCTTTTCCTTCCAAATTATTCAATTTTGATCAATTTTAATTAGAAATTTGTACATTTCCAATGTTTTCAGTTTTGAATTGTCCAATTATAAAATTTTAATTCATTAAAATTTAAAAGTTTTCAATTAAAAATCGTTTTGCTATTTTATACTTTCAAGCTAATATTATTATTAAATTATTAGTATTTTTAATTAATGATCATTCAACTGTTAGGGCTTTATTTCTTCAATTCTACAATTTTGTAAGGTTTAATTTCTAAATTTATACAAATAAGATTTTTAATGAAAAATGAAATTCTAGAATCTTGTAGGATTCAGTTCAAAATTGTTCAATTTCATTAACTCAATACTTTTTCATTTATAACTTTTTATCCTTTGGATTAAAAATATTCCTTATATTACGATCGTTTTTCAGTTGCAATATAGGACGTCCAAATTGTTAAGAATTTTGTTTATATTTATATATATTTGAATAAAAAAGTAGAATTGAAACAATACATTTTTAAAGAAATCAAAAACCGTTATCAATTATTAAGGATTCATTTATATGAATTATTGTTTAGTCTTTTCGTTTTCCAGGCAATTTCCTTATATTTTTAAAATAATTCTAGTATTCAATCCGTGAATTTTTAAATGTCTGCAACACTGGTGTCTGCACTTTAAATTAAAAATTCATTATTTCTATAATTTAAATTCAAATGTTGTCAGAAACTGTTTTTTTTTTTTTTCTAGCCACCTGGAGACTGATGCTGCACCTTTCACAAAACTATTAATCCAGAGCTTGGAAATGGTTTCTTAACCTCTGCAGAAATAGATTGTTGCATTTATTGACGCTTGTATATTCTCTCAGGGTGAAACTAGGAATAATTCTGTAGATAATTTAGTTATGAATTAGAAATAAATTCATTTTCAGTTAACACAATTACCTGGAGACTCTTTTGCCTAGAGTAGAAAATTTTCGCAGATATCAGAAGGACATATAGAGTTTTTTCGGGGCTTTCGGGGCTCAATAATGTTGGTTTCTCGTATTTTTTCGCTAACGAACATTGCCTTGGAGAAAATTCCATTCGTATATAAAATAATTATTCGTGCTCAAACCACCTTTCCTCGAATTGAATTTTGTTATGTTTTTTTCAGCTTTTCTAAAGGTATATGTCTGCTCAGTCGTGCCACGCAGCCGCTAAGAAATGTATTGCACGCCAGCGCACTGACATCGCCCATTTTCATTGAAATTGAAAGTTTCAAGAAATTTTTAATGAATGACGAACTACCCACTTTCATTAATTATACATTAAAAAATAAAAATGCCCCTTTAAATAACTGAATATATATAAATATATATACATACTAGGACTAAGAGGAACTAGGTAGTCTGCATAGTCCCTCCGCGAATTGACTAAGCGGTGTCAGGGTGTACAGTGGTTTGGCTCGGGCTTTTTTTTTTTAGAAATGATCAGCATTAAATTTTTTTAAAACTTATTAAGGATGTTTATCAATTTTTGTTTCCATATAATTATTTATTCAACGCACGTGTCTAAAACAAAAAATAAAAAAATAAACTCGATATGTATCATATTTAACGAAGATAAGACTCTGAAAATATAAATAATTTATTTTTAATATTTTTATTGTTCTAAAGTGTAAATAATTTCCGAATTCAAGCCTTTTCAGGAAAGGCCGATTATTTAAAGCGAATTCATAGATATATATTCCATACAAGGCACCAGTTTATTATTTGTAATAATTAGATTATTAATAACAATATTGGTTTATTGTTGATTTATTGGATGAAAAATGATTCACTTGAATACTCCCAGCATTAGATCAAGAACTTCTATTCAAGAATCCTTCAAACTACCACGACCACGTCAAGAACTAAATTAAACTATTGCCGTTTTGATTATAACTAAGTAGGTGCATCAGTCCCTAAATAAGCGGTCGGTGGGAGGGAGAGACTGGGGAGATACCTTTTTAATTAATTAAAAAACTAATACAAAATTAAAAGGAAGTTTTGTTTTGAAATGTTATTGCTTAACCATTTTTAAACCAGATATTCAATTTACCTATTTTAATCAAAGACAGATTTTTTATTTGCCATACTAAATATTAGTGGCATCCTCTAAACAGTGATTTTCGATTTCAATCAATTAATATTTTGAATGTTAATAACAAAATTTAAAAACGACACACCTATTACTGGCTCTTTTTTACTGGAAATTTGTTTTGTACAATCAATACTGTAGTTTTTTTTCTTTCACCCATAACTAATTCATATTTTAATTAGATTTACGTACCGTCAACATTTCATGATGAATCGCAAAGTGACTGTAGGTATTAAAATATCCTTTATCGACCTCGGAAGAGACACTTTTCACACATCTTTCCTTCGATTCTGGAGTATCGTCATCCAAAACGAGTCGGTGTGCGTGTTCTCTCATTTCATCTATTTGCTAAAATAACACATGTAAATTGCAACTATATCAAATACTTCAAATATAAAAGCAATTTAATTTTCAACGTAAAATTCGAGACAATTGATATCTGATCTACTTTAAATTAAAAGTGCTTTTTCTTTAAAATTTAGTTTAAGTTTAAATTATATTTTTATTTCAAAGTATTTCTGACTTTAAACTCGATTCCGCTTTCTCGACCTTTCTGATCTGGAAAGCAATCCTAATTTGGAATAATTTTTTAGAGAAGTAGTCGGATTGAACTTAATACCTGTTTGGCCGAAAGACAAGCTAATTCTCTTTGTTCTAATTGTGCTTTCAGGGACTGGATGGTCCTTTGGAGTTCAGCGAAATGAATTTCCGAGAGTGTAACACAACCATTTTCGGAATTCACTGGATAGGCAACCGGTCTTGTGGTTTTTTCCTCCAACTCTTCTATGTCTACAATAAAATAAAAAACAATTGTGTATTTAATTAATTTAATTCTTAATAATGTCCATAGGCATATATTATTGAAATGAAAACTCTTTCAATTGTTTCGATTCAATCTGAACAGTGAAATTGGAAAGAATTGAATCTCGAATGCTTCACATTTGAACATTTTACTTAAAAAATATTGAATTCTTTACGTAGAAAGTTGAAAATTGCCTAATTTTCAAAGATATGAATTTTAAATTGGCCACTTTCGTCCAGTCTTTATTGGAAAACGTTTAACGTTTTATGTGTATATTTCAAATTTTTCAAATTTAAACGCCTATAATTTGAAACATTCAAAATTTTTCAAGTTCAATTTGAATTACAGGAACGTATGATCAAGTTTTGTCAATTATCTAGGCCACCTAAATTACATTTGCCATAATTTTGGGTTTGATAATAAGGAATCAATTGTTGAATTTAGAATGCTTCAATTTCAAATGCAAATTTTGATAGTTTACAAATTAAAAATGGTTACATTTTTAAAAGTATAAGGTAAGATTTGAAATCGGACAATTCCAAAACGTTTACAATTTGAAATAGTGCAATCTTGAAAGTTCAGTACAGAAATAAAAAATTTTAAGCATTACATCTGTTCGTTATATAAGGCTCTGAATCGATGGGTTGGTCACTCTTAAAATCTGTTACAAGTCTTCGCGAAATCTTAGAAATCTTTGAAAATATTTGAAATCTTTTTGGAAAAAGTTGAAATCTTGGTGAAAACTTGAAACTATTTGTGAAATCATTGAAATCTGTATGAAAATTTTAAAGTATTTATGAAGAATATGTATTGACTTCTAAAGACATGAGTTCTAATAAAATTCCATGCTTTTGGATTTTATGTAAAAGCTATAACAAAAACAATGTTCACAAATTTCCCAATGATTTCAAAAAAGAAAAGAATGATCTAGTTTAAATAGTTCACACATTAGGGCGTTTTGAAGTGAGTTTCTGATGAATAATATGTTACATTTTTTATTTCATAGAATATCTTGTCCAATATGTACATCCTACATTAGTACTGTATAAAGATGAATTAAAGTAAATGAAATCTTCTTCCAACCTACAAAAAAGAAAATTAATTCTACCTCTCAGTGCTATGAGAGATGATAACTTCTGTCCTACGAGATCTAGTTTCTAGAACTAATTTCCGCTGGGATATTCTTTTTTATTCTTTAAATTTCTAGGAAGATTGTGAACCTTTTTTTATAACATTGATATAAAATGCACCAAAAGCGTAGACGTTAAATAAAAAAGTGCTTTTCACACATTTTTCAAAATCTGTAAGAGAGCGACAATGAATATTAATCATCTAGAAACTTTTTTTGGGCACAAAATTAAAATTTTGTAGCAAAGACAACTATACTTATTACTTGTTTCGTAAAAAAAATTATATAAATGGCTAAAAAAAGCAGCAAATATTGAATTATTTTAAAAGAGTGCTGATTTTTCCTTCAAAATACTCAGAAAGTAACCCCAAAACATAATTTCTAGTGTACATACTGTAGCCTTCTTCTTTAAGTGAAACTAATTTGTTTTGTAATAAAACTTCTAAATATTTATACAAATTAAAATTGTTTAAACAATGTAGGTTTTTGAAATATTTTATTTTTGCTATTTTTCAAAAAGTTGAAATATTTTGAGGTACTACTTTGTCTTCTAAGAATACTCTCAAATGTATAAACAAATTAAAATTGTTTAGATGATGTTAATTTGTTTAAACAGTGTAAATATATTTTTTCAGGTATCAGGTAAGTCGCGAAATGAACGTCTTTTCCAGACGTTATGATTTCTTTAATGAATGATGACAATAAAATTATTATTTTTCTAATAATTTCACAATTATTCAAATAATGCGTATTTATTCATGTATGAAAATAACATTTTATTTCGACCAATTTTAATATTTGTAAGTACTAACTTGTTTTCAATTATTAATCGTAAAATTATTTAAACAAATTATTTTATTGTTATCAATTATTAAATAACTAATAACGTCTACAAAAAACGTTAATCATACAACTTACCTGAAAAAATTAATTTGTTTAAATAATTGAAAATTAGTTAAAATATGAATCATTATTCTTAAATAAATGATTAATGATGATTTACAAAAAAAATTAAACATGCACGAATAAATCGCTACATTACGTATAATTCAAATTTGGCACTTATGGAATATTATTTTGGAGAGACATAAGAGTGGCTTAAAGTAATTCACCATCAAAATTTATGATTGATTCTTATTCTCTGACGAATTCTGAACATTGTAAAATATGAAATTATTTGTTATATTTCATCACCTTTAAGTATAAGATTTTAAAAAAATCTGACTTTTTCCAGAACATGAACCCATTTCGCTCAAATTTGAAGATTGTTGTGGCATTTGAACAAAAGTGAGGGGTGAGACCAAAGAAATTCGTAAAAAAACTGCACAAAATATAAATAAGAATCACCATAATGGTTATCCCCTTTCTGGTTTAGCATTTATTTGAAAAAAAAAAAAAAACAACTAAAAAGAGCGATTCTTGTGAATTGATTACGTTAATTCATCTCATTTCTGTTTTTAAATTCTTGCAATTTAATGAGAGAAAGCAATACATTTGTAGAAATTTTCTAATTCAATTTATAATTAAATTTGTTACCTAACATTAGCCAAGCATCGTCTGGAATGATGGGAGTTAAATATTCATCGTTTTCCCAAGATTTAATACTAAGATTGTTGAGATCATTTGAAGTGATATTTTTTTTTCTTATAAAATTGATCAGTTTGATGTAAGAATAGGTATCAAGGGCGTGTTTGGCTTTGAAATTAGGAAGGCTGAACTCATGAAAGACTTCCAGGTGTTTTAAGGCGTTCGATCGATCGCTAAAATCTTGTGTACAGAAGAGACACGTGATTAATTGTGTCTCCTCTAATTCATCCCAATCCTCTCCGCTGTCACTGTCGCTTAAACCATCCATTGCATAGTTGTAATTGATTCTTGGACAAACTGTAACAATATTAAAAATATATGTCACTTAAGTTCGTAACGTTTATAAAAGAAAATATAATAATTTTTTCAAATAATTCAAATCAATTTTTCGATGTTCAATTATCGTAGAAATAATATAATTATATGATTATAGACCTTTAATTTTTTCTCAATTTCATCATGAAGGTAAATGTCAACTTTTTCTACTCTTCAACTTTAAACTTAAAATTTGGATACAAAAACAAATTAGGTTAATACAAATATGTGACAAACATGTCCAGAAAACACAGCAAATGGAGATTTACAGAAAATTTGAATCAAGTTCAAATAGTTGAAATTGATTTTACGCGCACAATATTCCAGTTACTCAATTTCTTATATTTTGAGATTTATAAACGTTGCGAACTACAGTGACATAACAGGTTTTTGATAAATAAAATTTGCAACGGTATAAAACAAAAATAATCTTGAAAATTTTACCGAGACATTTCGGAAAAAGGTTTTCTTTACATTAAAAGAAATTGAAAATATAAATATTATGTTTGATATTAAATCAAAGTTGTATGCAGTTTTTTTCGAGGATCTAAATAATTTGTAATGTAAATAAAATAAATTTTTGAGATTTTTAAACTTGGGTATAAATTCAAATTCTGGTGCAAAATTAAATTTGTATTGACTGAATATTAATTTAATTACATTTTAAACGCGCAAACATGGTAAAGATTGTCAACTGTAATTCAATGATTTAAGCATATGAACTAAATTATATCAGTATAAAACCTATAATACGAAAAAAAATTCGATAAATTTTGTAAATAAATAAATTATCTCTAAATAGAAAAGATTAACAAAAACAAATAAATTCCTACATTTTTTACCCACGAAGAATAAATTAGGCCACAAAACATTTATTTTTCCCAAAAAGGAACAAATTTAAGATAATGCTTAAAAAATCTGACTGAGAGAAATTAGGTTAGACTAAAGAAAGATCAATTTTACAGGATTTCAAGCATTTTGATTGTAAAAATTAATTTAACGAAAAGTACTCGCCCTTCTCTGTCATACTGAATATGTTTAGTATTCACTTCCAATAATTGTAGATGAATTTAGCTTGAAATTGAAGCAGGATTGAAATATCTTTGATTGAGGTTAGAATTGCATTCTTTGGAGCACGTGTATCAAAATTACAATCGACCAATCAAACTAGAGAAAACAGACAACACGGTGGCGGCAAATTAAAAAGTGAACTTTTAACTGAGAAATCTAAATTTTCATCTAAAAATTTAAAATAAATTAAACAAAAATGTCATGTTTTGGCATGTCGAGTGAATGTCTGCTGTTCATTTAAATTTGTGAATTTTAAAAAGTTTCCATTGAACTGGAAATTTATGACGAACTATTGGTAGGTACAATTTTGACTAATGTAACAATAAAAAAACACAAATAAAAAAATGTTGTCCCAGTTACAATTTTTAGTAGCATATTCCACTGGTTACACTGGCTCTTTACTCAGTGTATGAATTTTCTTGTTATTCTAAATTATGACAACCTTTCTCATTGTCAGTTTTTCTAACTGACCTCCCCGAGGGGGTGTAAATAATCAAGTCTCAATAGAATCATAAAAAGGAGTCATTTTTTTTAATTTCAATTTTAAAAATATAAAAAAATTTTTTTTAATTGTAAAAGTTATTTTCTTATATTCTTTTCTTTAAAAAAAATTATTAAGACTCCAAACCTCTCCTTCCCATACTGTCCCTCCTCTAGACCCCCACATTCCCCTCCTTCTCATTGGAAAAAGTACGACGGACAGAAACCCAACCGAAGCAATAAGGGTTTCTGCCCGGAGCTGCGAAACCCTAAAAACGATGCAGTGTAACTTTTTTCTATTTTTTGTCGGTTCTTTTGTTTTTTGAACTTTCAGAATAATAAAAAATAAATAAATAACTTCTTACGCTAAGTCTTAGCTGGTGCAGACCAGTAAAATATACTATTAACTTGCTACAAAATGTTTTGTTTTTATAATTTAGTTAAGTCCTTTTTTCTTGTGAATATGGACATCTCGAACTAGAAATTTATTTAGTTTATTACAAAAAATGGTGTAATTGGTCGAAAATTCATCTAATTGGTTAAACATTAAACAACTTTGTTTAAAATTAATTTTGTCTGTAAAAAATTATTTATCTTTATCTGAAAATGTAACGATTATAGGATTGATTAAAAATTAATCGTATATATTGGTTAAGTTTGAAAGTCGTTTTTTTTGCAGAACATTAATCTTCTTGGTAAAAAATTCACCTTTTCCCTTGAAAATTGAACAATTTTGTTGAAAATTCGTTTTTTTTCTTGTTCATTTCAATTTTTGGTTGAATCTTTATCCTGTACTTTGTATTAGTTAAAACACCAATTATTTGATGGAAAATTTATTTATTTGTTTTCGATTATGATTTTTTTAATTGAAATAATTTAAAAATAAAATGTTTTAAATTTAATTTAAGGTTTTAAAAATTGAAAAATAATTTATTTTACAAGGTGATTCTCAATCCGTTCAAAATTAAAGAATTAATAGATATTAGTTTATAAAAGTATTTTCAATTATAACTTCAAATATTATTTCAGTCTAAAAAAAATCTTATTTTTAACCCATTCAATTAAAAATTTTTTAATTAAAAAAAGAAAATTTCGTTAATTATCAGATATATTGTACTGTTCATTTTAAAACAATCCATTACAAACAACTGTTAAAAACTATACAAATTTGAACATAATGGTTCGAAATAGAAACCCTTGAATTGTTAAATTTGTAAAGAGCTAAATTGTAAGTTTGAACGCTACAATTTTAATTTTTTTAAATACTCAAAATTAATTTAAAACTTAAAATTATTTCAAATAATTTGAAACACGATGTAGATTTTTGCAGATTTAAAAAACTTAAGCTTTTTGAGAATTGTAAAATATTTAAAAAGAATAACAAAAATTGTTGTGATTGTTAAGGAAATTGAAAATGATTTTTTATTTTGAAAAATTAATTTTAAGTGAGTATTTGAAAAGATTTTAAAAATTAAAAAAAAAAAAGAATCAGGACGATTTTAAGGCAATTTTTTTATTTTGCAGTTTTTTTAATTTTAGGAAAAAAACCTAATTAACAAAATAAATCAACTTTCAACCCAAAAGTTCACTTTTTAACAAAATAAACTAATTTTCTACCAAATAATTGGTGTTTTAAATAATACAATGTACAGGATAAAGTTTCAACCAAAAATGGAATAGTTCAATTTTCAGATTAAAACTGTGCTAAAAAATTGAATTGAACAAGAAAAAATAACGAATTTTCAATAAAATTGTTAAATTTTCAAGGGAAAGGGTGAATTTTTGACCAAGAAGATTAATGTTCTATAAAAAAAAAACGATTTTCCAACTTAACCAATATATGTATACGATTCATTTTTAATCAATCATATAATAGTTACATTTTTAGATAAAGATAAATAATTTTTAACAAAAAAAATTAATTTTAAACAAAGTTGTTAAGTTTTCAACCAATCAGATGAATTTTCGACCGAGAAAATTAATGATCTACAAAAAAGACAAATTTTAAACAAAACACATGAATTTTCGAGGAAATTATTAAATTTTAAAGTCAAACAGACGAAATATCTACAAAAAGTTGAATTTTTTAAGCGAAAAATATGAGTTTTCAATCAAATAGTTAAACTTTCAACCAAATAGTTAAATTTTCAACCATAATTAAAAAACCTTGTAAAAAAACGTATTTTTTTACAAAGTAGTTCAACTCTTAGTGAATTAATCGACTTTTAAGCCCAAGCAGATGTACCAATCAAGGTCAATTTCTAACAAAATACATGAACTTTCAACGAATTTATTTAATTTCAAAGTCAAAAAGAGTATTATCTACAAAAAAGCTAAATTTTTAACCCAATTTAAAGGCAAATTGTTGATTTTTTAACTATAATTGTGAATCCTTCATAAGAATTTATTTTTTTTACTACGTAGTTCAACTTTAAGTGAATAATCGAATTTTCCACCAAAAAATTATGATTTTAATTTTTAACAATATAGCTGCATTTACAACAAAAGACTTTGCTTCCCAAAAATACTTACAGTTGATAATTCAACCGAAAATTGCAATTTTTAATTAAAAAGTATAAATTTTCCATAAAACAATTTAGTAGCTACATTTTCAACAAAATAATTATTTTTTCAATCAAATAATTGAGTTTTTATCCAAACGAGATGAATTCCAAAATCGCCAATTTCTTTAATTTCTTTCAAATGCGGATCAAGATATAAATAAGACTATTATAATATAACATAATTAAAATATTATCATTATTAATATATATATAATAAAAAATTTGTCATAAGGACAACCGCAGGATTTCGCCGGGAGCGGGTGCTAATCTGAAAAATTGCACCCGCTTCCAGCGAAATCGCAATAAAATTTCAGCCACAACCACGTCTCACAACCGTGAGATAGATGGTTACAATCTGTAAAGGAATCAATACGACGATCCAGCAAAAGCCTCGTGCACCCTAAGAACACGGAGCGACCCAAGGACGACCGCCTTCTGCATTTTTCCCGCAAGTGTTCTAGCATATTGTTGACACGCAGGGATGCTTTTTAGGCCATTAGCAAGTGAAAACTTGGAACCTCCAAAAGCGCCGATGATAAGGACGATCAGTTTAACAGAATATTCTGGGTACAATCGTTGCAACTCCCTTATGAGGTCTCGATACCTCTTTTTCTTTTCATTCTCCTTGGTTATGATGTTTTTGTCAGCTGGTGCCGAAAATTCAATAACGAACATGGTTCGCTTCTCGAAGTCGAGAAGAACCATGTCAGGCCTCGAGTGAGCAACAGAAACAATTGTCGAGAATATAAAATTCCAGTATATGCGGCACTTCCCATTCTCGACAATTGACTCAATTTCCCTAGGAGCATTTAGAGGAGCGATATTACGGTGAATGCCGTAGGAGTGACAGATGGTAATAAAGCACACTTAGTGCCGCATTGTGCCTTTGAATGTAGGTCGTTCCCGCGTGAGTTGGACAACTAGATAGTATGTGAGCTAAATGCTCGGGG
>NC_046661.1:52272245-52274342 GCF_010883055.1 Belonocnema kinseyi | reverse complement strand
GGTATGTATAAGTCTCTCCAGCGCAAAGGTGTCGTATGGCGCTTCTATCAACGAGCTCAGGATCTTCAGGGATACCATTAAGTTTTCCTCGCTTCAAATAAATCTTGGCGCATTTGTCTAACCCGAATTCCATTCCAATTTCCTTAGTATATTGTTCGACAATCCCCAGAGCTAGATGCAGTTGCTCTCTGTTTTTAGCATAGATCTGAAGATCGTCCATGTAAAATACACGACTGACCTTGTACTTTCGATCTGCAGGTTTGCCGCACAAGTACCCGTCGGAATGGCGCAGTGCTAGAGATAGTGGCAATAATGTAAGGCAAAAGAGGAGTGGGCTCATGGTGTCGCCCTGAAAGACACCTCTCTGAAACGTGACCTTGTTAGTTGTCACACGATTTTTTCCAGATGAGATAGTAAATTTGGTTTTCCAAAGCGGCATCAATCTCTCTATACACCTAACTATTTGCGGATGAACCTTTAAGATTTTCAAAAGACAGATGATAAGTATATGGGATGTCGAATCGAAAGCTTTCCGATAATCCATCCAGGCCATCGATAGGTCACGCTGGTAGAATGCTGCATCTTTGCAGACACATCTATCGATGAGCAGGTTCTCCCGAGATCTGGCTACGCCTTTCTTTGAGCCTCGTTGTTCATACATTTCTTGCCACACAGGTTCAATTGCCCAAACAATCTTATCATTTAGGATAGCTATGAATATCTTATAAAGCGTGTTCAGACAAGTTATTGGCCTGTAGTTCTTCGGGTCAGCTAAGTTGCCTATTTTCGGCAGGAGTCCCGATGCGGAATAGTTCTTCATCCCTCTTAATACTTTTTTCACCTCCTCGGTAGTGATGGGTGGGCATTCTTTATCAGGTGTTATGAGGGCAACACATAACTCCTTGAAGCTATTTATATTTTCTAATTCTTCGTCCAGTCTATGCTGAACTTCGTAGACTTCTCTCCAAAATACTTCGACCTCCTCTGGTTCGGGTGGGTGTTCGACAGTAACTGGAGGGTCTTGGAAGAGTCGAGATCGGTCAGAGAGAAACTGTTGATTTTCTCTGACCAACCTCTCCCTCCGCTCTAGACTTCTCTTAGCATCAGATAGTATACGTATTCTCTCAACAATATACTGCCTGATGGTCAGCAGCTTTGACTTCTTAAGTGTGTGATAACGGGTCCGGAGTTCGCACGCGAACTTTCGAACCTTGGCGGTAAAATTCCTGCCAGATGTGATTTAGTCAATCACACATTGAATGCGGGACTCGTACTGTCTTGCCCAGCCTATCTTTATGGCAAGTTGATGCATTCGTCTTTTGGTCTTATGATCAGCCGTTGGTTTTGTTTTACGGTTCGCACCGGCCAAAACTCTCGCTGCATTATACACACAATAATTGATAGCACAGAGGTCGGATTCACCGGAAAAATGTCCACGAAGCTCTTCATCCATTTCAGCCAGATCTTTAGGCTTGAGAGAAACCTTAGTGTTGATGTTTCTCCGGGTCGTAAAGTATCGCTCTTCATCTATTGGATGCCTGCCCACGGTTGGTCTTAGTGTCGCCTCTCTTTCTTTGTTGCCGGCTTGTTCTAGCTGTGGTAGAGTAGGCGTTCCGCTTACATAGCTCCTTTTACGGAATAGTTCAGCATGGTTTCGCAGACGTTGCTGCAAAAAGTGCGATAGCTCCGGGTGTTTCTCGCACCACAGAGCATGCAGCCGTGCCATGTAACCCCTTTCACGGGTCACACTTGCATCGTAGCACTCTAGCAAGTCGTGATTCAGTTGCTCCGTCCACCCAAAGGTCGCGAGATCCCGCCGATCCATCGCATTGAATCTATTTTCGTTGGCTCCCCCAGCTCTAGATTGGTCGGCATTGTTGACCGACCCATTGTCGGGAGCCCTGCGCGTTCTGGTATTTTGAACCGCACTTACTACAACTATGTTTGGTGTTGTCATTGTTGTTCCCACGAGAAGCTAGGAAAAGGGGTTCGTCAATCCTTGTAGAGCCCCGCATGCAAGGATAAGGCTGCGTACTCTGAGAGGTCGCCCGGTATCGCAGAGTCACCGTTCTAGACACCTCACCCAGGTGCCATTCA
>NC_046661.1:52270130-52272145 GCF_010883055.1 Belonocnema kinseyi | reverse complement strand
ATTTTATACTTGAAATAACATAACCTCAAAATATACGCATATAAAGAGGCGCGCGAAGTATTCAAATCATGAGAATCGCCAGCATCAAAATCTGGAAATATTAAAATCCCAATCTCTTCATTTTATTTCAAAGCAGATAGAGGTATAAATAGAACCGCCGAAGTGCTCCGACCGGCAATCGTGCACCTTCGAGTTTTCAAATTCAGAAGAGGAGAAATGGGTTGCGCGCGCAACTCAGTCATTTACATCGTCTCCTACTATATTCACACCGACATAGCCCTGTCATAGTATTGGACTACATCCCGTTTCAGATCTGGGATCACTGCTGGGATATATGTTTGTAATTTTGTCATTGGCACCTGTATATTGTACTGTCACACGGCATGAGCATGACCTAAATTTTGACCAGGAAAACATGAAGCAACACAAAGTCAATAAAAAAATATTTATCCACTTTCTTACAATACAAGATAAAATGGATGAAAATTCGACAAAAATAAATTCTTTTATGACAGTCACTTTGTACGGTTCTAACGCAGGTAACAGACTCGGAAATCATTAACATATCTCTAAAATACATAGAATAATTTAGTAAACTAATTGAAACTTACACTTAATTGATTGAAATAATTGAATTAGTCAAGTTTAGCTAATCAAATAAAGTGTACATAACAGCAAAAAGCAGGATACAAATATACTAAAGACTTTGTACATTTCCAGATCCATAAGTCTTGTCCCAGTCGATATAAACATTAAGATCAGCTTGAGAAACACTGGGTCGAACAAAAGTTAGCGCCTGTTTGAAATCCTGGGCCGTGATTTTCCTTATATCCTCCTCACTAATATTTTCCATTTGGCTGATGGGAACACTTCTGATTGGTCCCATGCTCGCCTCTTTACAGAGATTGCTCATGTCAGCTCCGGAATATCCATCAGCGAGCATCGCAATTTCATTGATGTCTTCCTTTAACAGTTCGTGTTTCTCGGCCTTAAGAAGGTTTTCCACAATTTGAACCCTGGCTGCAAATTCAGGAAGGGGAATGTAGAGACGCTTGACAAGTCTTCGACGTGCAGCTTCGTCCAGTTCATAAGGTCGATTCGTTGCACCAAGTACAAGAATTCTATCTTTTTCGGATGTCGCTGCTCCATCAAGTTGTACGAGGAATTCAGTTTTCATTCTTCTCGAACTTTCATGTTCCTGGTCAGACCTTTGACTTAAAAGGGAGTCGATCTCGTCGATGAAAACTACGGAGGGCTGGTAAACCCGGGCGACTGCAAACAGTGCTCGGACCTGAAACAAAAACTTAGTACTATGTAACTGTTAAAGATTTCTTCTTTATTGTAATATTGAGATTTCCCAGACCCTGATATAGCTCTCTAGCCGCCATAAGTCTCCCTCAAATGTGCCGTCTAAAATCCATGTATTTTTCTTCTATCTTTTTGAATCTCCTCTTTCAATCTCATTCTATCATTCACACATCAATGTATATCTTTCTATTTATTTGTCAATCTAAATTTTTTAATTATCTCTTCTCTACCTCACCCTATCCTTTTTGACATGAATTCAATAGTGGTTAACCCATAGGATACATTAGTGACTATGTGGGAGCTCAAAAATTCCCTGACTTTTACTTTTTTTTTCAACATCCCTGACTTTTTCCTGATTTCCAGGTTTTCCCCAACCTGCAGCCACTTTCTGCCCTAAAATTGTTGCCACCTTGTTGCGTCCGTTTTCAAATTTCATAACTAGTTTTTTTGTTTACTACAGAGCTGACAAACAAAAATAATACAATTGTAAACAGAGTGAAGTTTTCTATAATAATATAAAAAGTGTCCACTCTTAAAGGGTTTATATATTTTTAATTCTTTCAACTTTCCTTGATTTTCTTCGACTATATTTCTGTCAGTACAAAGGTATATACGAGGGTGGATTGATAAGTTTCCGGCCTGACCAAGAAAAACAACGTTTTTAAGAATTTTTTTTTTTTATTTCTCAACATAATCTCCTCCAAGGC
>NC_046661.1:52254489-52270030 GCF_010883055.1 Belonocnema kinseyi | reverse complement strand
CAAAAAAAAAAAAAAAAAAAAGGATTTAAGGTGATCCGACTTAATTGTGCTTAAGTAAATTAGGTTTTTGGGGATCACTCAACTCAAATCTGGTATGATTTTTAGTATTCAAAACGGCGTATCCAATATGGCGTACATAAATTCTTGAAAATATTTGGACCTTCATAAAATTGGTGATACTTAGGTTTTTGTGGTCGCTGATTTCTAATATGATGTTAGATTTTTTAAATTAAAAATGGAGAATCCGATAAGGCGGGGATGAATTTAACAACTGTTCGGATCTTTTTTATTTGGTTGACCAAGAATCGAACTTTTGAGAAAGTCAAAATAAGAACCGAGCGCTAGAGACACAGGGTCTATGACTTAATGTCTAGGTTTAATATTTGAAAGTGCATTTTTTAAACCAGCAAAAACTTTAAATTGGTAAAATGGGTGATACTTAGGTTTTTGGGGTCAGTCAATCAAAACTTAGTGTTGTATTCTCCAAATTTAAAATCGCGGATCCAATATGGTGGACATGACTTATTAAAAATTTTCGGACTTTAATAAGATTGGTGATACTTCTGTTTTTAAGATTATCAAAAATGATTAGAACTTTATCAGATTATCCATACTAATTTTTTTGAAGTTGCCAAACTAAAAGTGTAATATATCCAATGTAACATAACAAATTTTAAGTAAACTAATTACAAAAATGGTAGTATGAGGGTATATTACAGATTTTGAATAATTTTGGTCCGCCATATTGGATTCGCGATTTTGAATTTTGAAAATCCAACACCAGATTTCAATTCAGCGATCCTAAAAACCTAAGTATCAGCAATTTTATCAATGTCCGAACCATTAAAATATTTCATATCCGCCATATTGGATCAGCCATTTTCAATTTTGAAAATGCAACACCGGATTTGGATTCAGCGATTCCAAAAAAATTGACCCTGCAAATATCACGTGATTCTGAAGTGTTTCTTCTCGAAAACATTTTTCGCACGATATGTTCCTTTTCGCCTCTAGCTGTAAAGGGGTTTTTATCCAAACAATTTTATATAGTTACATTTTTACATTCTCATCAGAGAAGGTATTAGATTTGTGTAAAATTTGCCCCCCCCCCCAGTTTTTGTCGAATTTCCACGTTTTCAGACCCCCTCAATCCGAAAAATAGGTTTTTACCAATTTTTCTGTCTGTCGGTCTGTATGTATGTATGTCTGTATACATAGATATGTCTGTCTGACTGTGAGAACGCTAACTTTTGAAAAAATCATTCTATTAGATTGGCCTCTGGTACACTCTTTTGGTGTCCTAAACTAAAGATCAAGTTCGTTAGCCAGCCATTTTGAATATAAAATTTAAAAATTGAGCGCACGCTGAATATTTTTGAGATCACTTTTTTAAATTCAAAAATGTTCTGTACGGATGTTTATAGTATTAAAAAAATTAAACAGTTTATCCTGATGACTTTTTTTATAAAACCAAAATTTACCAGAGTTAAAGCATTTACAAAATTCCAAAAAAACACGAAAATTAACCTTTTAAGCCAAATAACGGGCGATATGAACAAAAGGAAAGAGAAGAAAAAGTTTGATTTCTAAATGCCCTACAAGATTAACATAAAGACTTTTTGAATTTTCTTGAAAAATTAAAAATTCGAATTTTGACAGCATACAAAATAATGGAAAATCCAAAAATTACATTTTTTCATGTAACAATTTCACAGTATTTCAAAGATTCTCAAATCTATAAATATATTTTCAAAACAAATTACTGTTGTCGATGGTTTCACCTTTAGTTTTAAAAACTCTATGCAGAAAGATCGAGCGCGTAGCCCGGGAACCAACATTCGCGCGCCTTAGGCGCGCTCAAACTTGCGAGCGAAATGAGCCGCGCGCGTATCGGGCGACGAGAATGTGCCCGCATAGCGGGCAATTTTTTTAAATTAAGAATTATTCAGGTTCAAAAGCTGTTAAATTTTCTAATTTGAAAAAATTGAATTTGTAATAATTGAACCATGAATACTTTCAATTTAAAATCATCCAATTATGCTGATTAATGACATGTGATTTTACACATTATTTATACATTGATTTCGAAGCTTACACTCATTTTGTGCTCTTTTTATTAAAAAAGAAAATTATACTTTTGATCTACTAAAAGTGTAGACTAATTAATTTTATTAGAAAAACATATAGAAAGAGAGAGGGGGCGGTGCTCGGTCAAGCATGACAAATATCTGTTAGCATAAGACAAAGCCGAACAGAAATGGTTCATGCGGCTCTGACAAATTCCAGTGGAAGTGTCTGACATTGTGTAACAATAAAAACGGGAAAATGTCCTCTTACCAATTTTTCACCCTCGCCAATCCATTTAGAAGTCAGCGAGCTAGCCGAAATAGAAAAGAATGTAGATTTGCTTTGCGAGGCAATGCACTTTCCAATCAACGTTTTGCCCGTCCCTGGAGGACCAAAAAGCAAAATTCCCTTTGGAGGCTGACGCAAACCTGTGAACAATTCAGGCCTCAACATAGGAATAACCACCACCTCATGAATAGTCCTTTTAGCATATTCCAAACCAGCAATGTCGTCCCAAGTAACCTTCGAGCCTGAGTCCATAATTTCATTCTTAATTTGCTCGATCATCTTCGGTTCAATATTCTTCAGTAATTCATTGTCGCACTCTGGTAAATCCAAATCTTCTACACTGGGTTCAGGAGGCTTATCCTTTGTCCCTTTTAGAGGACAAACGAACTTCTGTGTCACTGATGACGACAGACCACCAAGCGTTTTTCGTGGAGGCTGTTGTCGATTTTTCTTTGCCTGTTGTTCATGTAATTCAACCTTTGCAGTTTTGAAAGAACTAAATGTGTGTCCGGAGTTTGATCCTGAATTTACTTGTTCTTTCTCAGGAGATTCTTGAAACCGACTTTGTCTCCTTGATTCCACATATTTATGCGTAGATACATGAGACGAAATTGCGGGTCCTGGCCTATTTTCTCGAACTGAGGAAGGATTACGAGTGAGTGGAATTTTGGTCTCCAAGTATCTATGAAATATGCTTGGACTAAAATGAGGTTTAGGTCTCTCTTGATCCCTATTGTTTCTGAAATCGAGATTCATTAGAGAATCTATTTTTGCTATCTGTCGATTTCTCTCAGATTTTCTATTTTTCTTCATGCCCTGTAGATTTTCCATGTGTCGGTCGTTGAATTCTTTTTTCTTGCAAGGTTGTGTCTGATTCTTTTGGCAAGGCAGAGGTTTCAGGTGTTGTAGAAGAGTTTGAGAATCGGTTAAGCTTGACTTCCATTGTTTCGGATCATTTTTGGTGTCCACACCCAGCTCTTTAAATTGAGGCCAGTAATTATTTATGTCATTTTTGTTATCATCGACTTTGGCAGCGCATTTTTTGAGCTGAGAGAGCATAATTACTGCTGTATCATCTGAACAACTGTAAAAAACATATTTGAATTTAGAGATTGAGAAACTGTGGTCTTTATATCTATACTCAATTATTACTTTTTTATTTATTTTATTTTTAATATTGACAAAAAAAGAATTATATTAATTATTCGCAAAATCATAAATCCTTACTTTTAATGTATCTAAAATTAAATTCGAAGCCATTAAAAATTAAATATTTTAAATAACTAACACTCAGGCAGATACAAGATAAAACACTCTTTAAACTTTAATAATATCAGGGACCGTTCAAATATTACGTAGTACAAAACATACAAACAAAATATTTTAACAGACTTCACAGCTTAAGATTTAAAGTCAAAATACATTTCATTTTCAACAAAAAAGTTGAATTTTCAACCAAAAAATAATTAATTTTCTACAAAAAGAGATCAATTCAACCATAGTATATTGTGCATCTGGGAGGTAAACAGTATTTTATCCGAGCGTAAGTTTGCAATAATGAGGCATATAGACAAGCCCAAGTCGAAGCCAATTATTGTCAACACGCGATGATAAAGAGACATTTGCCTCCTTGGTGTACATGATATTTTATGTAACAAAGGTATGATTTACAAGTTTATCACGTCTTACATGTAATGCAAATAGTTCAACTTACATCCAAAGAGATGGATTTTGAACTAAAAAAAGGATTCTATCAAAAAAGCCGAATTTACAACAAAATACATTAATTTTACAACCAAATTATTAAATTTTCAACTAAAATCGATAATTTTTCAACTAATAATAGAATAGTTCAATTATCAGTTCAGAAAATTAATTTTCAAACAAATATATAGATTTTGAAGCACAGTTGGATCTTTTTCTAACAAAATTAATTTTTCACAAACTAGTTCACCTTTTAACCAAGCAGTTACATTTTCAATCAAGAAGATTAATTGTCTACCAAAAAAATACAAATTTATGATCAAATATATCAATTTTCAACCAAATAGTTCAATTTTCAACCAATAACGATCAATTTCTAACCAACAATAGAATAGTTAAATTTCTGTTAAAAAAATTAATTCTTAACCAAAAAACAAATTTTCAAAGAAAAAAAGATTTTTAAAAAATCAATAAAATAGCTCAACTTCCAACAAAAGAAATATATCTTTAAGTAAGAAAATGAATTTTCATCAAATTACTTCAAATTTAACCAAGTAGTTGAAATTTTCAGTAAGAAGATTAATTTTCTATAAAAAAATACACAATTTCTCAAGAAAATTGTTGAATTTTCAACAAAATTGTTATAACTTCAACTTCAGTATAATCATTAATATAAAATACTGAAGTGTAGGAAATAATTAATTTAATTTAATTAGCAGTTAGGACACAATATTCTAAATTAAATTACAATTGTTTAAAAATATATTTGAGCTTTTATTTAATGATTATCTATACTGTAGAACCATTACATACTGTAGGGTGCTCTCTTCTAGTCAAATCTCCAGTTGAGAAAATGAACTGTTTACTATTACGGAATTTTCCATAAGACCAACTCCTTTTCAATCTCGTTCAGGGCTAACTTTATAGAAAATTCCGTAATCGTAGCCCTAGCGCTTTCCTTGGAAATGTACTTTTACGGGAAATTCCGTGATACTAGAAAGTGCATTAAAACAAAAAATTAAAAAAAAAGGAATTTTCAACTCATTAATTAATTTGTAATCATTAAAATTAATTTTTAACAAATCAGTTCAGACTATAACCAAATTTAGCTACCACACGGACAATAAGATTTTAGAAAATTCAAAATGATTTATATTTTATTTTAAAGGTTAATTTTAAGTATTGAAGATTTAAAAATATGTCGAAAAAGAATCTGAAAGATTTTAAAACAATTTTTTCAGATTAATTACATTCTCATCTAATGAGAAGGTATTGGTTTTATGTAAAATTTCACTTTGTCGGTTTTCATAAAATCTTCACGCTTCGAGTCCCACTGAGTCAGAAAAAACGATTTTTACGAAGGCGTTTGTCTGTCTGTCTGTAGTCTGTATTCTGTAGGCACGATAACTTTCAAAAAATTGATCAGATTGAATTCTACTTGGGCACACTTTTTTAAGGCCTAAAAAGAAAGAACAAGTTAGTGAACCAGCTATTTTGGATCAAAATTCAAAAAGTGAGCACGTTTTCAAAATTTTGAAGACCACATTTTTTCAAGATATCAAAATTCTATGAACGGTTATTCATAGTACTCAGAAACTCAAACAATTTATCCTAATGACTTTTCTATAAAAAGAAAATTATCAGAGTTGAAGCATTTTTAAAATCCAAAAAAAGCAACTAAAATGAACATTTGAAGCCAAACAACGCATTCTATGAAAAACGTTGATTTTTGAAAGCCCTACAAGATCGTCATAACAACTTTTTTGATTTGGTCGAGAAGTTGAAAATTCGAAATTTGATCGTACCTCAACTTTTTGAAACCACATTTTTCAGGATTTCAAAATTCTATGAACGGTTATTCATAGTACTCAGAAACCCAAACAATTTATCCTAATGACTTTTTTCTATAAAAAGAAAATTATCAGAGTTAGAGCATTTTCAAAATCCAAAAAAACAAACTAAAATGAACATTTCAAGCCAAACAACGCATGCCATGAAAAAAGTCAAGAGAAGAAAAACGTTGATTTTTGAAAGCCCTACAAAATTATCATAACAAATTTTTTGATTTGGTCGAAAATTTAGAATTTTATCATATGAAAAATAATGAAAAATCCAAAAAGTCCATTTTTTGGTCAAACTATGCAAGATGCGAAAAAATTGAATAAACTAAAATTACGCGCCCTAAAAAGATCTACAAATTTTTCAACAATTACTTTTCGATAGGACGCGTAGTTTTTGTTTTTAGTCGTAAAAAAGAATATCAAAAATTAAAAATAAATTAAATTTTTGGATAATTTTTTCTTAAATCGTAAGATATAACCTTTAAAATAAAAAAATGTAATTATTTTAATACATTTTTAAAATAAATATTTTTTGTAAAACGACACAAGGTATGCACTAAAATTAAAAGACAAAAGTTGTTCACCGAAGAAGATCTATAAATTTGTTATTAATAATTTTTAAATAGGACGAGTAGGTTTTCTTTTAATCGTAAAAAATAAGATTGAAAATCAAAAAATTTAATTTTTAGAATAAATTTTTGGAAAAAGGACAGGAAAGACGAAACAAATTAAAAAAAAAGTTTCTTTAACCAAAAATATCTAGAAGTTTGTTATAAAATCTGATTTAAAAATATATATAGCAAACAAAAATGTTCCCGCTTTGCGGGCACGTTCTTATAGCGCTCTGTTTGCGTGGCTAGCAAGTTTTAACGCGCCTGTGGCGCGCGATTATTGATTCTCGCGCTTCACGCTCGATGACGCATTCACCTCGCGATACACGCTCAGTCTTTGTGTTTACCCTACATTAGTGCGCAATTTAAAAAAAATTAAAGGTCAAAACATCAATAACTTCTATTTGGTGATTGAAAATTCTCTTATGTCGAACCTCCTTCAGCATTAACAAACACATTCTCCTCATGTATCTCGTACTTCGCATTCCATTTTGTCGAAAGTGCAAACTTTTTTGCATTATTTTTTATACGTTAATATATATTATTATATTATATATATTTAGTTTTTGCTATTAAACAGTAATAAACAAAATATAGTAACAAAATGTATTTTGCCTAATTTAAAATTTCCTAAATACGTGCAAAAACAAAATTTTTTTAATTAAATTAAATGCACACATTTTGAAAAAGTATCTAAAATATAAAAAATTTAATTTCTCTAACGAAAAAAAAATACAAAAATTCTTCATTTTTTTCTTCTATGGGAAGAAAATTGCATTGTGTTTCAAGTATTTGAAAATAGAAAAAAAAGGAATATTTTCAAATAAGGAATAACATTTTTTCCAGAAAGCTTAAATACTATACAAAACATATCCATACAACTCAATCCATAAAAATAATATAATCCTTATATAAAACTTGATGTGTACTCTGAGAAGTTAGCTATACGAGATAACTTATTCACGAGCTGATTCGCTCTCGAGTAAACTGATCTGAAGTTATACATTAGCCGCGAAATTTGAATTATTTTTGTTTTATCTATAACCTTATTCTTTTAAGTTTTCGACTGTTAAGTTTTGAAATATTTTTTACAAAATGTTACTTACTCATATAAAACAATGAAATTTCCAACAACGTTGTTGAAAGCTTATTTGCTTTTCACTAAGCAAAATATTATTCATCATATCGCTTATGAATTAAATACGATATTCAAGGTGGCCGCTTTTTCGTGCGATAGACTCTGTCCTATATATATGTACATCATGATGCGCCATATTTAGGATGAAGAAAGATCGATTGTACACGGTATCGAAGAAAAATTTTCTTTACAAAAATTCAATTTCTAATCAAAAAATATGACTGCTCAACAAAAATTAATTTTCCACGAAACTGATGCATTTTTACGAAAAAAATGAAATTTCAAACTAAGAAATAATTTTTTTACAAAAAAAACGCGGATTTTAACTACAACATATCAATCTTAAAAAAATGGCAAAGTTCTATTATCTGTTAAAAAATGAATTCTTAACAAACAAAAAAAGTATTTTCCACTAAACAGTTACAATTTTAACCAGGCATAAGCCTTCGATAGAAAAATTTCACGAGGTATTTTAACTTTGACCCAAGTTGTTGAATTTTCAATTAAAAAAAAATTAATTTATAACAAGACACTTAAACTTCTAACCAACGATATAACTTTTCAATTTAAAATATAAATGTGTTAGAAAAAAAGTAATTTCTTAACAAAGCGATTCAACCAAATGTTTAAAACAAATTAGTTGAATTATCAAGCAAAGAAGAACGATTTTTAACCAAACAGTTGCATTTTCATACAAAAAATAAAATTTCTTTTATAACAGATAAAGTTTTAAATCAAAAAGGTAAATTAAAAAAAATAGTCAACTTTTCGTATGCCTTTTTAACAAAATTGTGGAATTCTCTGGCAAATAGTTGCATTTTTATAAAAAAATATGAAATTTGTCTTAAAGCCGAAGAGTTTTTTATAACAAAAAAGTTGAGTTTTCATCCAAAAAAGATTTCAGTTAACTCAGTAACATCAAAAATTGAATCTTTGTAACACAAAAATTAGTTTCTACCAAAAAAATTTAATTCTCAATCTAAAAAGACGAATTTTTCAACCAAAGACGAATTTCTAACCGAAAAGCATGACTTTTTAACATAATTGTGGAATTCTCTAGCGAATAGTTGAATTTTTATCAAAAATATGAAATTTATCCTAAAGTCGAAGAGTTTTTTATTACAAAAAAAGTTCAGTTTTCATCCAAAAAATATTCCAGTTAACTCAGTAAAATCAAAAATTAAATTTTTGTAACAAAAAAATAAGTTTCTATGAAAAAAACTGAATTCTCAATTTAAAAAAACGAATTTTTTCAACTAAAAAGGATGAATTTCTAACAAAATAGTTAAATTCTCTGCCAAATAGTTGCATTTTTATCCAAAAAATATCGAATTTGTAATAAAAAAAACAAATTCTTTTTACAAGTGGAACTTTCATTCAGAAAATATTTTAGTTCATTTTTCAACACCAAAATATAAATTTCAAGCAAAAAGTAATTTTTCTATGTAATAGTTAAGTTTTCAAAAAAATAGTATAATAGCTTAATTTTTAACCAAACATTTGCATTTTTATCAAAAAAAAAGATTTAATTTCTGGTAAAGCAAGTAAACTTTAAAATAAAAAAGACAAACTTTCAAAAACAGAGTTGAATTTTCAACAAAAAAATTAACAAAAAAATGTGATTTTCTATTAATTAAAACAAATTCTGAAATTGTCAGAGAATTTATTTCTCGATTATATTCTCGGTGATATTCTCATTTTCGTTATCGTTCTCAAAGTAATATAACCGTCACAGAACTCTAACTTTTAGGCCACATGAAATTGCATGTTTGATATGCTTACAATTTTTGCGGGAAACTTGAAATTTTTTATTCTCAATATAAGATTTATCTATCGCATATTTTTCATCTCTCATATTTATGAAATGAATAAATTTTTAAATTCTTATCAGAGAAGGTATTAGATTTGTGTCAAATTTGACCCCCCCCCCCTCCCCCCAGTTTTTGTCAAATGTGCACATTTTGAGACATCCTGAATCCGAAAAACAGGTTTTTTACGAATATGTCTGTATTTCTGTATGTATGTCTATCTGTCTGTCTGCCTGTGAACACGGTAACTTTTGAAAAAAGTAATCCATTAGATTGCCCTTTGGTACACTCGTTTAGTGTCCTAAAGTAAAGGTCAAGTTCGTTAGCCAGCCACTTTGGTTGAAAATTCAAAAAGTGGGCACATTTTTAATATTTTTGAGACCACTTTTTTAAAAATTCAAAAATTCTCTGCAAGGTTATTCATAGTGTTCAAAAAATTTAACAATTTCTTCTAATGACTTTTTGCGAAAAATAAAAAATTACTAGAGTTATAGCATTTTCAAAATAAAAAAAAAAAAAAAAAATGAAGAATTTGGGCCAAACAACGCATGATACGAAAAAAAATCTGGAAAAGAAAAACGTTGCTTTTTGAAAGCCCTACAAGATTATGATAACAACTTTTCAATTTGGTCAAAAAGTTAAACATTCCAAATTTGATCGTACAAAAAATTAGGTATGTTAAGCTGGCACAACACTATGAAGGTATAGAGATGTAACCTATTTCATAATTTAGGGCTCATTTAGAGCTAATTTGGGCCCGTAGTCCTAAATTTTGGGCTCTTTTATTTTTTTTTAAATAGTGTTTGCGTTAGCTTAACGTTAAGCTGGCCGAACATTGCTGTAAAAGATGTTGAAAATGATTTCACGAAAAATTCACCTTATACAATAATTTAGGTCTCATTTAGGGCTCTGGGAATATAATAATTAAAATTTTTTTTAATTGTTTAAACAATTTTTGTTTAAACAATTATAGTAAAAATGAAGTAAACAATTTTCTTCCTTTACCCTATGTTAAGGCTCACTTGGGGATCCATAAATATGGTATTTGAATTTTACAATAAATTTTTTAAACAATTATTTTTTAAACAAATTTGCAACAAAAAATATTTTCTTTTCTCCTGCATAATTTTAGGCTCATTTAAGGCTCTCAAAAAATCATCGACCGAAGGTCGCGTGATATTTCCTTTGCCCTTTTTTTTCTTGTTATATATGGTGTTGTGCCACCTTAACGTTATAAAAAATACACGACGAAAATAGTTTAACCCATTTTTATTCCTCACATAATTTAGGGCTCATTGAGGACTAATTTGGGCCCGTAGTCCTAAATTTTGGGCTCTCGTATTTTTTGTAAAAAATAATGTTTGCAACAGCTTAACAATAAGTTGGTTCAAGATTGCTGTAAAACGTTATAAGAATGATTTTCCTAAAAATTCACCTTACAGAGTAGTTTAGGGCTCATTAAGGGCTCTGAGAATATAATAATTAAAAATGTTAAAAAAATGTTTAAACAATTATTTTTTAAACAAATTTCCCAAAACAAAATATATTCTTTCTTTTCTCTTGCATAATTTCAGGCTCATTTAAGGCTACTGAAAAATCATCGACCGAAGGTCGCGCTATATTTCCTTTGCCTTTTTTTTTTTTGATATATGGTGTTGTGCCATCTTAACGTTATAGAAAATATATGAAGAAAACAATTTAACCCATTTTACTCCTCGCATAATTTAGTGCTCATTGAGGACTAATTTGGGCCCGTAGTTCTAAATTTTGGGCTCTCGTATTTTTTTGTAAAAACTAGTGTTTGCAATAGCTTAACAATAAGTTGGTTCAAGATTGCTGTAAAACGTTATAAAAATGATTTTACTAAAAATTCACCTTATAGAATAGTTTAAGGCTCATTAAGGGCTCTAGGAATATATTAATTAAAAATTAAAAAAAATGTTTAAACCATTTTTGTTTAAACAAATTTGCCAAAACAAAATATTTTCTTTTCTCTTGCATAATTTCAGGCTCATTTAAGGCTCTTGAAAAATCATCGATCATTTCCAAATCATATTCGAAAATCATCATTATCATATTCCCAGAGCCCTAAATGAGCCCAAAATTATTGCATAAGGTGAATTTTTCGTGAAATCATTTTTAGCACCTTTTACAACAATGTTCGGCCAGCTTAACGTTAAGCTAGCGCAAACACTATTTTTTTTAAATAATAAAAAGAGCCCAAAATTTAGGGCCACGGGCCCAAATTAACCCTAAATGAGCCCTAAATTATGAAATAGGTTACATCTCTATACTTTCATAGTGTTGTGCCAGCTTAACATACCTAAAAAAATTTTGAAACCACATTTTTTCAAGATGTAAAAATTCTATGCACGGTTGTTCATAGAACTTCAAAGCTTAAACAATTTATCCTAATGACTTTTCTAGAAAAAGAAAATTATCAGAGTTAAAGCATTTTCAAAATCAAAAAAAAAGCAATTAAAATGAACATTTCAAGCCAAACAATGCATGATATGAAAAAAAGTCAGGAGAAGAAAAACGTTGATTTTTGAATGCCCTACAAGATCGTCATCAGAAATTTTTTGATTTGGTCGAAAAGTTGAAAATTCCAAATTTAATCGTACCAAAAATTCTTGAAACCACATTTTTGCAAGATTTAAAAATTCTATGTACGGTTGTTCATAGTACTCAGAAAATTAAAAAATTTATCCCCATGACTTTTTTCTATAAAAAGAAAATGATGAAAGTTAGAGCATTTTCAAAATCCAAAAAAACAAACTAAAATGAACATTTTAAGCCAAACAACGCATGATATGAAAAAAAGTCAAGAAAAGAACAAATTTGCTTTTTGAAAGCCCTACATGACTATGATAACAACTTTTGTAATTTGGTCGAAAATTTGAACATTCCAAATTTGATCGTACCAAAAATAATGAAAAATTCAAAAATTCCATTTTTTTATCAAATTATGCAAGATACGAAAAAATGAAAAAGGTCAAATTTCGCGGCCTAGAAAGACCTACAAATTTATAATGAATTACTTTTCAATATAAGCTACTAGAAAAAATGAGACAAAAATTGTTCATCCAAAAAAGAGCTATAATTTTGTATAGGACACGTAGTTTTTGCTTTAGTCGTAAAAAATAACATTCAAAATAAAAATATTAAATTTGTTTGAAAAAACGACACAAGGTATGAAGTTTAATTACCAGACAAAAGTTTTTCGCCTAAAAAATCTACAAATTTATTATTAATCATTTTTCGATAGGACGAGTAAATTTTCTTTTAGTCGTAAAACATAAGATAAAAAATGCAAAAATAACTTTTTGGAAAAGGCACAGAAAATACGAAAGAGGACATAGGCTCCAATTTAGGACCTTATATAGGTTCCTGTATAAGAGCCTATGCAGATGCACAGTAGTTTTTATTTAATCGTAAAAAAAAATTAAAAATAGAAAAATTATAAAAACAAGGAAATAAGAATTAGTATGATTCAATTATTATGCATATTATGAATTGTAATGCTATGCATTTATTAAAATGATACATGTTTCAGAGCAGCTTAGAATACAATTTAAAGCAAAATAAGAAACAAATACAAAAATAATCGTGATAAATAGAATTTGCTTTTTATTTTTCAATTTTTTAATAAGTAATCCCAGGCAGAGTTACATAAAAAATGTATTAAATATGATATAAAAGTGTTGTGTATAATGTAGAAAAGTTGACATGTTGGACCAAATGGAGTGCAAAGCACGAGATACGTGATGAGAATGAGTTCGTTAAAGCCAAAAGCGCTTTAAGAGAGTTCAAGATCACAAAATTACAGTTATCGTTCCGTTCACCTTTGATTTTAAAAGGCCTGTGCCCGAATGCGGAAAAAATGCAAAAACCAAGTGCGCGAGATAAATGTACAATCGAGCGCGAAACGCGAGATCAATACAATATCGAATTGTCTCAAGGTTCATGGTTAAAATTCAAATGATTTCTTTATTTTGAAAAACAGATTCTAAAAAAAAATTGAATCAGAATTACAAAATTAAAACAACAAAATTATATTATGCTTAATAAATATTTAAAAGTATTCAAACAATTTAAGGTTAATTTTAAACTTGTGAAAAAGTTCACTTTTTTAATGTAGATTGTTGAAGATTTTGAAAAAGGAAGCTGAATTAAAATTACGAAAGGTTTCAAGAGAATGAAAAAATATATTTAGTTTCTCAGGAAATGTTAAATGATTTTTTATTTTAAAAAATTAGCTTTAGGATAATGTTCTAAAATATTTCAAAGTCTCTAGATTGTTAGGAAAATTTAAAGTTATTTTCTGGAAGATTTTAGGACGATTTTTTTTTTATTTTGCCGAATTAAAAAAAATTGTAGTATAAACAATGTTTACATTTACAAAAATTAACTAAAATGATAAATTTTAAACAAATTTAATTAATTTTAATGAATTAATTTAAACATTTGTTTTTCGTCATAACTAAGCCAACAAATAAACGTTGTTAAAAATGATTGATGAAATAGAGGAAAATATTTTATTGTTAATTATAACTAATTTTGGAAAAGAACTAGACTTGAACTTTTCAAATAAATATTTCAAAATTTGCATTGTTTATTTAACAATAATTTTTAGGGTTAAATGTTTTTCTTTCTCACTTTAGGTGAAAGTTGCAACTATTATTTAATTCTAATACTGTAGGGCTTATTTTATTCCTTAAAATATTCTCTGCAAATTTCATTGGTACGTTTTTATTAAAAAACTTTTATTTAGGGATTATAAAATCGTTATTTTTGTAAACAATAGGTTTTTACAAATTTTTTTTTTTTTTTAACAAAAACGTACCAATGAGATTTGTAGAGAATCTTTTAAGGAATGATATATAAGCGCTACAGCATTAGAATTGAATAAAAATTGCAACTTTTACATAAAGAAAAAAAGAAAAACATCAAACTTCAAATAGTTATTGTCAAATACAGAAAACCCGAAATATTTTTGTCAAAAGTTCACATCGAGTTCTTTTCCAAAATCAGTTATAATTAACATAAGCATACTTTTCTCGATTTTAAAAACCATTTTTAACAAGGTGCATGTTTTGAACTTGAAATAACATAATAATATTAATAAATATTAATGGTAAATTTAATAATAAATAAGGAAACAAAATATTATAATATCTATATTATATTATATAATATAAAATATGGTAAAATTTACCGTATTTTATTTTCGGATATTTAAAAATTACACAAATAATTATATGTATAGTTTAATTGCGCATGAATAATAATTTGTTGTGATTAGTAGGAATGCACTGAGATTTACGTCTAAAAGCAGTTAATTTTACGATTCTCGAAAATTATTTTTAATTCAAAAGATTTTTAAAAAATCCTAAAGATTATTATCTTTTGCCCAGAACTATCAGAACATTATTTTTATTTAACAAACATTTTCTTTTAGCACTCTCGCTGCGCATATTTGAATTCTAGGCCAATTCCATAGCTGGCGCTGTAACACAGCGACCGTCAACTCTCAGGGCGACGAATCAGATGATTGCTGGGAATTTGCTGAAGTGTCCCGAAAGTTGTAAGTTTAACCCGCGCAGGGACTTGACTTTAAGAATAGTTTAGCGCCGGCGCGGCGCCCGTAGTGTTTTTGAATATTTGAAAAGTGTTTGACAACTGAAAAAGGAAATTAGTGGTTAAAATATTTTTTTAAATCTGTAATAACGACTGGAATTATTCTGGAGTAAGTATTGATATATTAAAATAAAATATAACTATGTTTTTGCAGATCATTTGTGCAAAAACAAAGTAAATACGGGGTGTTATAAGCATATTTTAAAGCTAACGATCAAAACTTGCAGTTGTTGCAACATTCACAAAAATAAAATAATTTCGTGAAAGCTTCTAAAGTCATACCAGGTGTATACATATGAAACCGGTATTTTTTCAAGAAAAAAACACATTTATTTCAAGAGAATAACAAATATTTTATTCAAAGTATGCGCTCTCGCTGGCTACACATTTTGTCCACCTTTCAGGCAATTTATGGATACCTTTCCAAAAAAAGTCTTCGTTTTT
>NC_046661.1:52245812-52254389 GCF_010883055.1 Belonocnema kinseyi | reverse complement strand
GCCAATTAGCACAAATGGTAAGTTCCGACAGTGCCTACAAGTGTGCCTACTGGCCGCTAAATGGCAATACCGGTTTCATATGTATACACCTGGTACATATAAGTTCTAAAGTTATTGAAAACATATTTTTCAAAAGAATTGTGAAGAAGTTCGTTTTCTTTTTTCGACATGCATAGGAACTTTTTAAGAACCTTTAGATGATCCTATGAGGTTCCTATGTAGGTTCTGACCTATGGCTCCTTCAAGGAAAAGTGACAAGAATCTTATGTTGGTTCCTGTATAGTTTCCTGGTGATCGTGAAATGGCTGACGTATGATTTTACCCAGGAACTTTAGAGGTTCTTATACTGGAAATTATACAGGAATAATTTTCATGTACACTCAACTTCCAGTTAAGTCAAAGCTCAGTTATGTCAACGATCAGATATATCAAAACGGACGATCGTCTTTTCCTCCATGGCTACCTGCTTAAACTTCCACTTCCACTGCGCAACGACACTACCCCTCACTGGATACTAAGTTGCTTAAGGCCCTCGATGTGATGTCCCCCATAAAGATAATGCATTTGTTTTTCAAATTACCCATTTCCTTGCCATTGAGTTAATCAATCAATTTTCTATTGTTTTTTTTCGTTGGTAGAGCTGTTGAAAATTTAAGAGAAAAACCGCATTTTCGAAAATTATTAAAAGAGAATATTATTTAAAATAATGATAACTTGATAATCGCTGGGTGATGTTATTGATCCTCAAAACTCAGTTTTGTAGAAATTGTTGATGTACATTGTTGTCTTTAGAGTTCAGAGTCAAGTGAATCGAAAACAATTGACTTGTTTCAAACTTTTTGGCACATAATGGCAATCCTTATCAGTGAGTTTTCTTAAATCTGTGAAAAGTACATAATTTCTTGCAGGTATGCTCTTTTACAATTGAAAGTACTATTCTAAAAAAAAAATCTCTTAACGAAGAACAACTAATGAAATACAATTAAAATGTAGTAAGAAAATCTTGTAACAAAATTTATAAACAAATTTTTTTTAAGTTTTCAGAAAACACTGCAGTCAAAGAGCTCTTTTTTAATTATTTTTTAGCGATGTATATTAAATTCCATTTTTTGTATTGAAACCCTTAAACACAGCTTTTTATGTTTAAGAGAAATAGTGTTATTTAATGAATTTTTCTGGTGTGATGAAGAATTATATCTGTGAAAGTCAAATTTTTTCTCTTGAAAGCCGCTCTGTAGTAAAAATACAAAATTAAAAAAAAAAGACTTTGTAGCTAAATAATTATTCAAATATTTTTTTAAAACTTTTTTTTTCCTTATATCAACAAAAAGTTGATGCCAATTTTTTCACAGTAGTAGAAATACAGATTAGCGAGGAACATTGTACTTAAAAAAATGTTTCCTCGATTTCTTATACACAAATTTTCCTTTAACAAAGTTTTGTCTTTCTTAAAATATTTAAATTTTTCAAAATGTTCATAATTTCAATTTTTTAAATTGAAATGTACTGAGTTTATTGTTTTAAAATTATTTCTATGAAAGAAAGCATTACCAAAATCACACTGTAGTAAAAGATAAATTTGTAAAAAAGAGCATTGTACTTATATAATTATATAATTTTGCTTTTAATCCATGAGAATAATTTTTGTAAAAGTAACAATAATTGCTCACCTTTAAAAATAAACTTTTTGTCGGTAAGAAAAGAACAATTTTTAAAGAATACTTGAATAATTATTCAAAAAAAATTTTTGTATAATTTCATTTTTTACTACACGTTCATTTTTAAAGGGACTGTAATGTTTTCTGACAACTAAAAAAAAAAATTTGTTACAAAATTTTACTACTATATTCTAATTTTCTTTCATCAATGTTGTATTTCGTTAAAATACATTGTTTTAATAATAGTCCATGATTTATCAATAGTTATTAATATAATTAAATTAAATTTTAAAAATTAAGTTAAATAATGTATATAATTTAGAAACTGAAATATTAACTGAAGAATAACATTTCCAATTGTAAAACTGTGTACCTACAAGACGTTATTTATTTTACGCAGATTGATTAAAACTCACTGATAAGGGTCACAATTGTGGGCCGAAACTTACGTCTGTTAACTTAAATTCATTATTATCTCACTACAATTTAAAAGTGGATCAAAAGTGAAATTTTTTAGAAAAAACTACAACATACGAGAATAACTATAAGAGAATATTTTTATAAATAATAATAATAACTTGTTCAAACACTTACTTTTGTTAACTTGAATCAATTATTAATCCACGATAACTTGAAAAGTGGTAAATTGTATTTACTGTTTTTCTTTATTCATTATTTATAATTGTATTGTATTGTGTGTATAATTGACCAAAAGTGGAAAATTGTTTAAATTTTCGTCCATGAAATGTGCACATATCATATTTATACATTATTAGATTGGAAATAATCTAATTATGTACATTTAAATGATTTTCTTGGACATACTGATATTCTTTAAATAGGAATAGATATAAGTTAGAAGACAAAGGGATTATCTCCAAAGGCGACGTAGCATCGTAGGCCTGGAGCAACTTCGAATCCAGTGAGGGGTAATGTCGCTGCACACTGGAAGGGGAAAGGTACGCAGGTAACCGTGGAGGAAATGACGACTGCCCATCAAAACGCACCGCCCAGTTATTTCACATTTAGGGCTGGGCTGGCATCCCTTCCACTTAGAAATACGTGACAGACACAGATACAGACGGCACACGTATATAGCACACTCGTTCATCTTTTCTGGTCTAATAGAGATTGGTGGGGATACGGGGAATTTGACATAATCGAAATGATTTCATTTGAAAGACTTTGAGTTAACTGGAAGTTGACTGTATACGTATAAAATTACACAGGACATTACAAAGGTCCCTGCAAAGAAACGTGTGCAGGGAAAAATTTTAGTTGTGCGATTTAATTTATATTTATTTAGAAATTCGCACAACTCTGAGGATTCGAATCCTCCAACTGCCGACTATACCGTTTCTAAACATAAATCAAGAGTGCGTAAACAAGCACAGCCATCGAGGTTTAACAATCACTTTTCCTTGAAGGAGACATACGTCAGAACCCACATAGGAACCTCATAGTATAATGTACAGGTTCTTGCAAAGTTCCTATGTACGATTCTATATAGAAATTTTCAACAGGGAATAATTGTTATTATCTTTTAAAATGAAAAAAATCTTTTTAGAAACTGTTCGCTTCTGTTGTCAATGATTATTAATTTCAAACAAATATAATAACTAAACCCGATATAATAAATATTTTTCTCTAATTTTGTATTTTAGTTATAAAGTTTTTTTTTCTTACATGATTTCAGGAATAAGTGCTTCGCTAATACGAGAATAATCGTGTTCATCTCGTTAAGCAGTGCTAATTGTTCATTAAAATGAACCTAGTAGAGTGTGGTTAGCTTATGGGTTGCTTCTTATGAACAAATTAACACATGAGAAAAAATTTGTTGAAATACACTTCATACGTTATTGATTCAGATCTTAATTAGATAGTTATTTTTAATTGTCAAATTTCACTACTGTTTTAATTAAAGTAAAATATTTTTTTACACGTGTTTGTAGAGTCATTACTTCGCATGCAAGCATTTATGTAAAAAAAAAGATAATTAATATTTCATCTATATGAATATTCAAGTTCTAAATAGTAATTATTACCCTCCCCCCCACCCTCCCCCAAGAAATAAAAACTATAAGGAAAAATTTTAATTTGAATGTCCAAATCTGTAAACCGTACAAAGTACGGTCATGGGAAGAGTAGATAATAAAGTGTGTTGATTAGCAGATTAGGAGGATTCAGAATATTCAAGAAATTTCAGAAATGTAGAATATTTCAAGAATTCAGGGAATTTCGAAGATTCTATAAATTCCAGAAATTAAGCGATTTTAAATATTTCAGGATGTTCAGAAATTCATAGAATTTCAGGGATTTTCGATCATTTGGGCAATTCAAGAAATTCAGAAAATTTAAAGAATTACAGAAATTGAAGACATTAAAAGAATTCAAGAAATTCAGAATATGCAAGGATTTAAAGGAATTCAGAAAAATCAAGGGTTTCTGAACATTGAATTTAGAGATTTTCAAAATTTGGAGAATTGACGGAATTCAGAATATTCAGAAAACGTACGGAATCCTGGGAATTCCAAATATTGAAAGAAATCGGGAATTCAGATATTTTCAGGGATTCCAGAACATTTAGATAATGTAGAGCATGCACGAAATTCAGAATAATGAAGGAAGTGACATAACTGCAGGGATATCAGAGGATTAAAGGAATTCAATACATTCATGAAATTGAAGGATTTCGAAGAGTTCAAATAATGCATGTAATATTAAAAATTCTATCCATGTAAGGAGCTCTGACGATTTAGAGGATCTAAAGAATTTAAGAAATTCAAAATATTTTAGAAATTCAGGCAAATCAATTTTTATTTTTTGTATTACGCGAATTCTGTAACTCTTTCAATTAATGCAATTTAATGAGTTTATAGAATTCCATTATTGCTATAAATCCCCCGAATCCCTTCAATATTCTGAATTTCGCATTCAAAGAAATTCCAGGAACTCAGATAAATTCGATAATTTTATAGGATTAAGGGAATTTAAGAAATTCAACTTAGAATTTAGACACACGTGAAAAGATCTTCCGAAAAATACTCCACGGAAATTCAGTTGAATTTCCATGAAAATTCCACAAACCTTCCTTTATCAGTACCTCTCCCCCTGATCGATTTCTGAAGTCTCGATCTTAGTGCCAAAACAATTCGTTTACACCAGGTATAAAAAATACATATTCCTCGAGGAATTTCAGTTCCAAATCAAGATTAACTACACATAACTCACTTTTCTCAGAGCCCGTTATTATACAACAATTTAACACAGTTTGAAAAATATGTTAATCACCCATTTCCTTTTTCACTTGCCAAACACTTTTCAAATATTCGAAAACATTGCGAGCGCAAGCGCTGAACTATTCTCAAGTCCTTGCGCGGGTCGAACCCCTTTATGATAATGACAAATATTTTCCACACGCCTTAAGAAAAGTGGCATGGGGCTGATTCGAAGTTCAAGGAATTCAAAATAAAAATATTTCAAATTTGCAATAAACTTTACAATACTGAAGTATCTCAAATTCTAATTAAGTTTTAAATTCTAGTTAAGCTTTAAGTGTTAAAAATTGAATATTTTGAATGTTAAAAATTGAAAACAGATTTAAGTAGAGCAATTTATAAATTGGAGTCGTGAAAATCTGGTCCTTTTAGTGGTCCTTTTAAGAGTGGTGCCACGGTAATATAATGTTCCTTTTGTATTCGTCACGTACCGTGACGAATACGATTACGTTTTAGGCTGTGAACTATGAAATTTAAAAAATCTACTTCTAAATTTTAATCCGGAAGCTTAAGAAAGGACCCTTGAGTTCGGCTACTCTATTGATATAGCCTCTCTGCTTGTTATTTATGATCGAATTCTTATTTCAATTTCAGCCTCTCTGCTTGTTATTTACGATCGTATTTCTATTTCAATTTCGGAAAAGACATTTTAAAGCCTTTACGACTTTTAGAATAGCTACTTGGATCTTTAAATATATCTACCTGAGTCCCTGCGAAGAATTTTTCTGAGCTTCTCTGACCCTAGAGAATCTTGAGAATATACTCAGAGAATTCTATCGTTAGGGAAGTCAAAATTAAAACCTTTTTAAATTTCAAACTGAAATTATTGACATATTTTTTTATTAAAAAAACTGGTATGCAATAAAGAATTCGATAATTTTTAAGCATAATATAAATCTTAAAATATAATATAAATCTGAATAAACATAAAGGATGCATTATACTTTTATAGTTCAGATTTGAAAGAAAATTATAAAAATTTTATCGATTTTTAGAATTAATGTTTCGTAACATTCTTTCAAAGAATGTACATGTATTTATCTTACACCTCGAAAAAAATCCAGATTTTTTGGAATTCTGTTTGCTGTATAATATCAAACCTAAATTCTCAAATGAATACTTACAGCTTTTGTGCGATGAGATTTTTTGTAGCAATACATCTTCGCTCGATTTCTACAACTTTGGTAAGATTTTCATTTTTTTCGTCTGATATGGAAAACTGTATGTCTTGAAAGGCTGCTAAAAAACTATTTTTCAAATTATCATTCACCTGATTTTTCACATTCATTATGACTCTAATGCCTTTAATGATTAAAAAACGTGCATCCACGAAATACTTCGTGCGTGCAACATTCGGCGTTGCTTTTTAGTTTTTGGTTATGTTTATTTCATCGCTTTGTCGTTGAGTTGTGTCAGAGATGAGTTGGTTATGTCACCGCTCCATCCTCTTCTGATTGGTACCGCGAAAGAGGAATAGACCTGTCCAAGTTGTGATGTCAGACAAAATGACAGTGACACTGGAGGCCACACAAACCCGGCGAATACAGTAGTTTTGCATAGGACTCCGTGTTTTTGTTAGTAATTATACGTTTAAAAAATGTCAAGTGCCTATTTCGTAACTTTGAGCATTACACTAAAAAGCCGATATGTGGAGAAAATACAATTAATAAGTGGTTGTGATGCTTAGAACCTTAAAAATGTATTACAGTGAATTATATGCTGTAAAAAAGTGTAATTTCAAGGCCCGTTTTCGTAATTGAAACAGTTCTCCAAAAATATAGTTTCGTGTGCCTCTATTCTCATGCCACTTTAATTTGATGCCAATAAACGACGTTTTAGTATAGCTTTTTTGGATAAAAGCTTTATAGCAAGACGATTTGTTATTATAAAAGAATGCTAAAAAAATGATGCTTAATTAAATGGAACCCCTGGCGGACTGAAGGAACCAAAAGGAGCCTCTACAAAGTACCATTAAAGACCCCACTGAGCCCCTCTCCGGTTCCTTCTTGAAAACTCAAAAAACAGCAAGATCAACTTTTAAATTGTTGAAATTCGGATTCTACTATAAAATTCCCATTAGAAAATCACGGAGTAATCGCAATACTTTTTTTTGGAGCGTTAAAGACTTAAAAAAAATAAAATACCTGTCATCCCTACCGAAAGAAATCTCTGAGTATATTCTAAAGATTCTCTAGGGTCAGAGAAATTCTCCGTAGGCACTCAGGTAGATATCTTCAAAGGTCGAGATAGTTCTTTTAAATGTTTTAAAGGCTTTAAAATGTCCTTTCCGAAATTGAAATAGAAATACGATCATAAATAACAAGCAGAGGGGCTATATAAATAGAGTAGGCCGACACTCAAGGGTCCTTTGTTAAGCTTCCGGATTAAAATTTAGAAGTAGATTTTTTTCAATTCTATCGTTAACAGCCTAAAACATAATAATTCGGAATCTACAGGTTTCGATGACTTCAGATATCTCACTTTTTTTTTAATGTTTACAATTGGAATTAATAGAACGATTCTCGTAAATGGAATGAGATACGCCAAAAAAGACAACATTTTTGAATTCAACTAGAAAATTGTATATCAGTATATAAGTTCTAATTATAAATAAGTATAATGAGAAAATTCATCAATTAAAAAAAAAGTGTTAATAATTTGAAGAGAAATTTAAAAAGGGAGAGCGGATTAGTCACGACCAACTACTGTAAGTAAGTCTGCCCGCCCGGTACGTGACAAATACAAAAGGAACATTATATTACCGTCGCACCACTCTTAAAAGGACCACTAAAAGGACCTTGAAAAAGATCCAAATCTCTCACACTATCTTTCAGACTAAATTGTTTCAAATCGACTCTGCTTACAAGTGTTCCCACGGTTACTTTAAGAATGTTGTCTAGATGCTAGCACCACGCAGTGGAGACCTCAGACAACAACGCTGCGATGCAAGTGAGAGAAAATTTTATTTTTAAACTTCGCGGGCAACATACTACTTGAGCTATTCTGGATGCGCTTGAAGTCACCTTCAGCAGAAGTTAATCACGTTTTTTTTTAATTTCTGACGCAAAAAAAAGTATTGCAATTACTGCATGAGTTTCTAATGGAAATTTTTACGTAGAATTCAAATTTCAACAATTTAAAAGTTGATATTGCTGTTATTTTCAGTTTTTTAAAAAGGAACCGAAATGGGACTCTGTGTGGTCCTTAAGGGAACTTTGTAGAGGCACCTTTCGGTTCGTCAGGGCTACTGGAAATTTCAACGTAGAATCCAATTTTAAAGAATATAAAAGTTGATCTTGCTGTTTTTTTAGTTTTTTTAGTAAGGACCGAAGGGGGACTCAGTGGGTTCTTTAAGGGTACTTTGTAGAGGATCCTTTCGGTTCCTTCAGTCGACCAGGGTTATTACGAAAAATTGTACTTAGAAATAACTAGGAATAAATGGAAAATCGCTATTAGAATGAAAGCGCAAAGCTACCTATCAATTGATAGCTGTAGCAAGCAGTGATCCCAGATCTGAAACGAGATGCGGTCCAATACTAGACAGGGCTATGTTCGTGTGAATATAGTAGGAGACGCTGTAAATGACTGAGTTGCGCGCACAACCCATTTCTCCTCTTCTGAATTTGAAAACTCGAAGACGC
>NC_046661.1:52243851-52245712 GCF_010883055.1 Belonocnema kinseyi | reverse complement strand
AGCATTAAAAAAAAAGTTAGATATCTGAAGTCATCGAAACCCGTAGATTCCGAATTATTATGTTTTAGGCTGTTAACTATGAAATTAAAAAAAATCTACTTCAAAATTTTAATCCGAAAGCTTAACAAAGGACCCTTGAGTGTCGGCTACTCTTTTGAGATAGCCTCTCTGCTTGTTATTTATGATCGTATATTCTTATTTCAATTTCGGAATGGATATTTCAAAGCCTTCAGACCATTTAAACGAGCGTCCTGGACCTTTAAAAATATCTACTTGAGTGCCTGCGGAGAATTTCTCTGAGCTTCTTTGACCTAAAGAATTTTTAGTATATACTCAAAGATACTTTTCGGTAGGGATGAAGTACTCGGAGTTTTTACTGAGAATGTTCAAAGAGATTTCAAAGAAGATGAACATTTTTAGGACATTTTAAGATCCCCTTGGCGAACCCAAAGGAACCTCTACAAAGTACCCTTAACCCTCACATCACAAGGTGGGGTATTTAGACACTCCAAGGCTCTATTTTCGCGCATGAGCTAGGCCTAGAGCGTCTCAGGGGGATAGGGATCTCAAAAGCCTCCTCTTCAGTTGTCCTCTGCACGTGGAAATGAATGAGGGTCACTAAGTCACGCTACAGATGTTTAATGAAGCAATTATATGAATTTTTACTGTACTATTTGGAATATGTGATTCGTATTTTTTTCATTTTTTTAAGTACCTTCGTATGCTGTTTTTTATGCTGATGTTTATGTAACTGCATTTTTTTGGTCAATATATTATTAACGTTACTGCAAGAAGTTACTTAATCATTTATTGTTCTTTATAAAATATATTATGTGTTACGGACTGCGTAAATATCCTTTGTGTTTCCTATAGCTGAAAAAATCTAAGAAATGGAATTTTCTCGTTATAATTTAGCAGAAAATGATTGAAATAGTCCTTTGAATAATTGTATAATTTTGTGAAATGCCTTAGAAACAATATTATACCATAAATCATTCTTAATGTGTTTCAAAATGACTGGGGTGTGGAGACACCCCACCTTGTGGTAAATGAGACTCTGTCTCACCTTGTGGTGTGAGGGTTAAAGACCCCACTGAGTCCCCCATCGGTTCCTTCTTAAAAAACTCAAAAAACAGCAAGGTCAACTTTTAAACTGTTGAAATTTGGATTCTACGTTAAAATTTGTATTAGAAACTCACATATTAATCGCAATACTTTTTCTTGCAGCGTTAAAAACTTTAAAAAATAAAATACCTGTCATTTACATGGGTGGAATGCGGTTTCAAGTGCATCTTCTTTTAATAGTAGTTAATAAGCGTACCGTCGGTAACTTTAAAAATTGTTTCTGGATGCTAGCGCCACGCAGTGGAAACCGCAGACAACAACGCTGCGATGCAAGTGAGAGAGAATTTTATTTTTAAACTTCGCGGGCAACATACTACTTGAGCTATTATGGATGTGATTGAAGTCATCTTCAGCAGCAGTTAATGATATTTTTTTAATGGAAATTTCAACGGAGAATCCGAATTTCAACAATTCAAAAGTTGATCTTGCTGTTTTTTGAGTCTTTTAAGAAGGAACCGAAGGGGGTCTTAGTGGGGTCTTTAATTAAGGGTACTTTGTAAAGGCTCCTTGCGGTTCCTTTGGTCCGCTAGGGCTGTTCCAGGCTTTTTCGGTATGCATGGGGTACTTGTGGTAAGTGAGCCTTTACTGACATTTTATTTATTTAGCGCATGCGCATGAATATAGTTAGTCTTGCTACCAGTGATCCCAGATCTGAAACGAGATGCGGTCCAATACTATGACAGGCCTATGTCCGTGTGAATATAGTAGGAGACGCTGTAAATGACTGAGTTGCGCG
>NC_046661.1:52229998-52243751 GCF_010883055.1 Belonocnema kinseyi | reverse complement strand
TTAGCCACGACCAACTACTGTAAATAACTGCCCGCCCGGTACGTGACGAATACAAAAGGAACATTATATTACCGTCGCACCACTCTTAAAACGACCACTAAACGGATCTTGAAAGGACCCAAATCTCTCAAACTATCTCCGAGACTATTTTGTTTCAAATCGACTTTGTTTATAGACTCAAATGGGCCAAGCTATTTCACTAAAGAAAACTCAGAGATTTCTTTCGGTAGGGATCAGCTTCATCTGCTGGTTTTTACATAAACGCTCCTTTCGCCTACTTCCTGCTTCCTGACCAATTTAAAAAGAAAGTCTAGTCTATTTGCTACTATATGTGCTGTACCCAGAAAAATCCTGCTGTGAAGAAATTCAACATTCAGTATTCCGCGACCATCTTGACGTCGTCCCTGGCGGACCGAAGGAGCCTCTACACAGCCTCTTAAAGACCCCACTGAGTCCCCCTCCAGCTTCTTCTTTAAAAAACTAAAAAAGAGCAAAATTAACTTTTAAATTGTTAAAATTCGGACTCTGCGTTAAAATTTGCATAAGAAACTCACGGAGTAATCGCAATACTTTTTCTTACAGCGTTAAAAACTTAAAAAAATAAAATATCTGTCATTTACATGGGGCGAAGGCGCCTTCAAGTGCATGTTCTTTTAGTAGCAGTTAAGGACATGTGATACTTAGAAAATTGTCGATTTTACCAGTTTTAGGTTCCCCTGGCTTTTTTTCTAAAATAATAAATATTTTGTCTTAAAAATTTGGGAAATGATAGCGAACATGCTAACGGACGTCCCCACACACTTTTTTTGTGGGTTAATTAAAAAAAGTTTTAAATTAGCAAAATGTGATTCACCTGCATAGCGCTCAGGAAATAGTATCGATTTTTTCAGTGTTAAATTCCCCCGGCTTTATTCCTAGGATAAGAAATATTTTGTCTTCAAAAACTGGGAAATGATAGCGAACATGCTAACGAACGTCCCCACACACATTTTTGTGTTTTTTTTTAATCAAAAAATGTTTGATATTGCTAACAACGTGCGTGGATATTTCGAGTTTATGTATGTTACAATTCACCCGAGCGTTACTTCCAAACTACACAATATTTTGGCCGAAAACTTTGGACTTATAAATAAACATAGTAACTAATCTCCCGGAACTAACCTTGTTTGCAGGCAATCAAAAAAGTTTATTTCAATAATAATTTCCAGGTTATCGGAAAGGCAGAGATGAAAAACGACGTACCCTCAAAATAATGCATATGCATACAATTTTTATTTAGCACAATAAATTTTTTTTTGTTATTATCCCTCAAAAAAGAGTCCGGGGACGACCTTTATGATATTTTATAGCATCTCCGAATTCAGTTTTCAAAAATTTTCATTTTTGTCGAAAAAAGGCCGGGGAAACTGTAAGTATCACATGCCCTTAATAAGCGTACCGTCGGTAACTTACAAAATTTTGTCTGGATGCTAGCGCCACGCAGTGGAAACCTCAGACAACAACGCTGCAATGCAAGTGAGAGAGAATTTTATTTTTGAACTTCGCGCGCAACATACTACTTGAGCTATTATGGATGCGCTTGAAGCATGGACATAGGAAACAAGGGACTAGGCATGCTATTGCGGGGGTGATGCAATGAGGGGGGAGGTCCGCCACCTTTTGATGTAGCGCAACAAACATGGCAGTGCCCACATGTTTATATTTTCATGCACAGTTTGTCGGCAAAATACTCGTGCGCATAATCAAATGGCACGTCGTAAGATGGCGGCTCTCCCCGCTAATGGAATTCACCCCCTCCCGTGGATTCAACCTCGCTCGCACAAGTTAGGATGGCATGCCTAGTCCCGTGTTTCCTATGTACATGGCTTAAGTCACCTTCAGCAGAAGTTAATGGCATGTGACAGAGCTAAATACCTATAATACCGACCTCACTTTTTCAGTTCACTGAATGTTTTTTTGAACCTAAGAACATTTTTTGTAAATAAAATATCGAGCTGAAACTTTGGAAAATGTATTAGAGTATAATAAAGTACGATTAGGTACTGCATTTTGGTAGGAACTTCATTGAAAATTATTTTATCTTTTTTCTGAACCTCGACATATTTTAACGTTCCAACTTTTTTTATACATAAAATATCGGTCTCAAACTTTGAGAAATGCAAGAGCCGAAAGAAAACTACGTTTAAGTATAAATCTTAATAATAAAAGATGTAAAAAAAAATTTTCAACCATCAATTCCATCGGCATCAGCCGGTAACGTTGTACACGAAAATACAAACCCTGGCGGCCACTAGACGAGGCTCTAGAGGGTTCGTAACGTTACCGGCTGCTTCCGATGGAATTGATAGTTGAAATATTTTTTTTTACATCTTTTATTATTAAAATTTTTAATTTTTAACGCTGCAACAAAAAGTATTGCGATTACTGCGTGAGTTTCTAATTGAAAATTGAACGTATAATCCGAATTTCAACAATTTAAAAGTTGATCTTGCTGTTTTTTGTTTTTAATTTTTTTTAAGAAGAAACCGAAGAGGGACTCAGTGGGGTACTTTACGGGTACTTTGTAGAGGCTCCTTTCAGTTCCTTCTGGCCGCCAGGGGTTATATGTAGAGTCGCGGAAAAGAAGACCTTTTGTGTCCCGATGTCAACAGATCTGAGCTCTTCCTTCGTCCATGGAATATATATCCAGATGAATAAAGCAAGAACTGAAACGCTTGCAAACAGAAAGAAGTTTCAACGCGAGTTCTATCAGGCCTCGACTGTAAGCAGTTGAAAGTGCGGTACTATTCAGTGTGTAACCGGTATTTAATTGCAAATACCAAAGTATGTTTCCACCCTGTTCTTACCCGGTTACCGTGCCGTAGTTTGCGCTGATGACAATCAAGGTGTAAATCCTCTACTAGGTTCTTTCTTTTCGAAAAATGGAACCCGGATTTCATTATACTAGATATATTTATATATCCATTATATTTTTTATATATCCATTATATCCAATAATGTTCATTAGTTAATACAAAAATTTGTCTTATCTTTTTCAATACCTATATTCCTATGTAATTTAATCTTTTTCTATCTTTTTTAAATATAAGTCAGAGCTATCCTTCCAAATCCCAGTCTTTCTATCGGCATGAATCCTACGGTTATGCACGTCTATTATTTTCTATCCGCTAGGCTATCTAAAATTTCGTCTATTTACCGAATAGAAACCGGGGACAAGATCCGGGTAAACTTCCGAAAGAACCGGATAAGATCCAACTTCTATCTGGATTATACCCGGTATTTTAAGGAACCGTGGTACAGAGACCCTCTATCTGCAACCCGAGGACGCGTACGGTGGGTTTTTCATAGATCCTGAGGTTTGAGGCTAGAGCAGGGCTGACCACTTTAAGCAGGTGCTGACCGATACGAAAAGTATAAGACTGACAGGCAATTCTTCTGTTATTTTTGTCTTCGTTTTCCAGGAATCGTGCGAAAGGTTACAGTCATGGTAAATTATGCCTCACCGTCGACCACACAGGGGGGAGTCTGAACTTTTGTACTCGAATTTACGATACATTTTATTTCCAATTTCATTTTTAAATTATAAAATGAATCAATATTTCTTCGTTCTCCTTTATTTCGTATTAACTTTAAATAAAGATTAAAAATTATTTATCTAAGTTTCTAACAATTAATTTTTGTTATTTCTATTAAAAAGTTTCAATACTTGTAAATGAAGAGTGTAAAATCTATTTCGAGTTGTACAATTTGACAATTGTCCATAAAAAAATTTCTTATTATTACTTCATTCAAGAAATAATGAAATATGCCACATTTTTAACAAAAACTGTGCTTATAAATTTTCATTTAGTCATTACTCACTAAAGAATAATAGACAACATAGTCATAGACGTATAATTAAAGAAATTTGAAAAATATCACCTAAACATTTCATTGTTTTATATTGTTTCAATTGTGTGAACTATATGAATCTTAATAAATAAAACGTTTATATTTATTTCCATATTATATTTTACTTTTGGGAAGGATAATGTTTTTCAAGCTCGGCGGGAGGTATAATGACCATGAACAACTAGGAACCAGTTGAACAACAACATTTATCAGGGCCTGTTTGACCTAGTCAGTCTAGACTGATACTGTCAGTCTTTGCAGCCAAGGACTGACTTCTGGTGAGCCCTGGTCTAGATCTGGAGAAATTAAAACCCAAATAAATAAGAAAAAAAAATTTATATATTATATATACGCACAATTATTTCTCAAGAGGCGTAAAAACTTTAATTAACAAAAAGTTGATAACAAATACTTCATTTTTCCCTTTTTTTTCGAAAATCGAACTTTTCCCATTTAAAACCCCATGTTAATTTCAAAATCCCGGGGACACCGGTTAATGTCGACCGATTTGAAGAAAAAAAATGTTTCTTTTTTCTGAAAACGCAGAAATTCGAGGGATAGAACACCGAAAATCGAATTTTTGGTCCGCGAAACATAATATTTTAAATAACATAATATATTATATATTTATATGTTATTTAAAATATTATAATATGTTTGCGCGGACCCAGGAAACAAAAATCCATTCACTTGCATTTGAATGGGTTTGAGGTTTTTTGAATTGCGTGTCTGTCACTGAATTTACAGATAGCCGCTCATAGGTTGGAGTGAGTTTTGAATGAGTATTTTTTTCTTGGACCCATTCAGTAGCGATTCTGAATCAGCAATGACCGATAGAGTAACGACAGTTCCGAAAGAAAATTATTAATTTAAATAAAACAAATTTAATTCAAATATTTTAAATTATTTATTAAAAAATAGTTCAATGGGCAACTTTTAAGAAAATCCTGACATACACTTAGTCTACTTTTATTTACAGACTATTTATTTTCAGGGATTTTTTTTTATTTTGTTGAACATTTTTTTCACATATTTGTATCACACCACTTTAGAATCTTACAAATTTATTTATACATTTTACACAACAAAAGCTGAAATTTTTTCTTTTAATTTACGTTTATAAATAATCGTTATCACTGAAAGTGAAAAATGAATGTTACAATCTGTAGGTTATTTAACACGTGGCCTTCCTGCAGTCATTAGCATGTGCACTGAATAAGTTGAATGTCAACGGAGCTTAATTCAGTGTAAATTATGTAAGTCCTGTACAGAATAATCTATTGAAAAATTGTAAAAAGAGAATTACAACTAAATAATCGTTGAATTTACAACTAAATTGTTGCATCAATTATAATATATTACAATATTATTTACTTTTTAATTGATCAGCATTGTCCTATTCAAATTTATCACTTCATACTTCTCAATCGAAACAATTCTTGATAATTTTAATCTGCATATTCCACTCAGTTGAACTCAAGCTGAGGTAACCTACAATTGGCAGATTCACGTTTATTGAAAATTGCTATGTGCGCACCCTATTTTTCCCATTGGGTGTGATCTTTTAAGAACTCCATTTCATATTGAATATCAACTCATTCATATGCACATTAATGACTCGTAGAATACTCATAGGAATTATTTCAGGTTTTGTCAGTCTCATTCAACTATATTCACTCAGCATTTTGAATGTGGAATGGCAGATTTAAAGCACCGCACACAAGTGACTCGCTTTCTATTGGTTCTTTTTATGTACACTATGGTGAAACAGTCTAAATTTACGAACAACAATTATATAATCGATATTATAAATGTTTTTAATTTAGAATAATGATTCAAAAGAGTTTTAAATTGGACTTTAGCAGCTTGAATTTTGAAACTTTTTGGCAAATTTCCAATTAGAAGACAAAAATATACATACAGATATTTGTTTGAATAATAAGATTTTAGCCATAGGATAAGAATAATTATTTCTTAATTTTACAATTATTTAATTCATGAAGCCTTAAAACTATGGAGCCTAAACGAAAATCGGAATTTGCATACAAATTTAGATGTCCTGCTGCATTATTAATATTCCATTTCGGAAAAAGAAATACTAAGTCATTAACTACGTTCATAATTTTTTATTTGATAACAGACTTGAACAATAGAATTGGTATCACACAACTGGAAATTTAAGAATGCTACAAAATTCGTTTCAAATAGTACACTCACGTTTTGATAATGTTTAGAAATCAATTTTTGAGCTCTAAAATGTTGCTCCGTGAAAAGGTACCCTTACTCGCTTTGCGATAGAAACATTTATTATGCATATACTTTAGGTACATAGACATACTATTTAAACAATATACCTGTAACTACAAGGAAAATTGTGATAAACCTAAAAAATGAAAAAATCAGTCTTAATAGTACAAATAATATACTTGAGTTGCTAAGGCATTATTGAAGGTAACTTAATCACTGAGATACGTCTAGATTCATTAAAAGTTTTTATGTAACTGCTATGTAACTATTGCGTTAAAGTTCATAGCATTCAAATATTCGACATATTTGTTAATTTTCCAAAAATGACGTAAAATTTGTCCAGGTCACTAGTTAAAATAAAGTTTTATGGTTACATAACAGCAACTTAACACTTTAAACTTTTATCTCTCATTCACTAATATAATCAACTATTGGTTACAATTGTCTCTGCGACATAAAATAAAAAATTCTAATAATTATGGATAAAAAGGCATCAATCATGTTTTCACATATTTAATGGTATCCATCATCTATGGCTACACTTAATCTAACAATATAAAAAGCACAATAAACAGAGCTTTAATCAACTGTGATTTGTATGAAAATGATTGAAGAAAAATCGTTTTGAAATCAAATCACACGTGTGCAATTACATACACAGAATCTATTATACAGATTGTACAATTTAAAGTCCCTTGTAAAACGTTATATAAATATTATGTAACTTGTATGTTTGGCAGCAAATTCTGTGTAGCAGAAAAGTAACATCTTACTATAACAGTGCTTTAACATTTCATTACTGTTGGAACAATGTAGAGCTTCTGTTTTATTACAATTACGTAACAGATATATAACATTTCGGGTTTTATTAGAACATTTACTAAAACCTGCAACACTTTACGAAGAACATTTTTTTCATCGATTAAAATGATTATAACCTAATTATTATGCATATCCCAAAGTAAAAAATGCTCTGAAAATTTATAAAATACATAACCGTTAGACGGCATCGATAAGGCAACCGTACAAAGTAGAATGACTACTTAGTAAACACATTTTGGAACTGTTATGTAACAGAGAGGTAACAATGTTTACTGCATATTTCTTAAACTTAATATACATCGATACCGATTCATAATGTATTAATCCGTTCTCTTATAATGTAATATATCTTTATATTCATCAATGTAAGAATATATGCATGAATATGCGCGATGAACGTGATATTATATTACTAAATATGGTACCAAGGGAATCTTCGGTTATTTTGTACTTTGCATTTTCGATTTCTCGTTAGCCTACGATAATTCCCTTAGCAAAATAGTGATCTCTATTTCTGAATTCAGTTTCTATCAGTCTTTAAGATTACGAACAGGATTGTTCATTGTACTTTAATTGAGGTAGTTATTTGTGCGAAAAACTATTTCTAGATATGTCGTTGAGCATTATTGCAGCTGTATCCCGGAGAAAAATTCGGTAACGATATGTAACCTTATGATTCCCCTGTGTGATTTCTCAGCACTCAGTTTAGTAAAACGTAACAAAACTGCTAGCTAACGATTATTTAACCGTTACATAAGTTATACAATAGTTACATGTGTTATATAAACGTTACCTGACAGTTGCATAAATGTTACAATTTTTTCTAAACTGATGTTATCTCATCAGGGGAATAAAAAATCATAACAGCGATATCTCAGTCGCAACGGCACTTTTCAAGACAATATACATTTCTCTATAATAATAATCGTCCTATCAAGAGCATTAAATGCTGTGAAGAAACACGTTCAAAAACAATATTTCGTCTGGTATAGATCTTAAGTCTCATCACCGTTTCTCAGCAATAAAGATAATTGCAAATAAAAATTAATGTACTCGAGAGGGACGTAAAATAACTATATACCAGTCTCTAAAAGGCAGACGCACTCTCAGTCTTGTTTGAGTTTTTTAAAATACAAAATTGTAATGCAACCTCCCCATTTTCACAGTTATTAAGCAGTTATATAACTGACATATAACCAATATGTTTTTAATGTTTTGTGCATCTAATATGTAACACTTACATAAAACAAAAGAAAATATTCAAATAATTTCCATACTGGTTATCTTCCAGTTACAAAATACTTTTCATTAGGGTTACATAACATATTGAATGTAACGGTTATATAACGTATTTACACAAATATAATTTTTTTTATATAGCTGTGATATCACTCTTTTTCCTGTGTTTTATGGGATGCATTTTAGTATTCATTTTTATAAAGGCTCGAGATTGAAGTCCCATACGTCATTTTTAATTGTGAAAAGGTAAAGTTGAAAGTACGGCTTTACACTGAGAAAATAGCCCAGAAGCTTGATGATAGGAAATAAAAGATGTTCATAATTGTTATATAGCACTTACGTAAACAGTTACATAACAGGTATGTAAATTTTATGTACGCCATGTATCTGTAATATAATATTTTCATCGATTACAATGATCATAACTAAAATATTATGTATATCCCAAAATTACAGAAACATTTATTTGATAAATTCTTATTATCAGCTTCAGCTACTATTTTCTCTCAAGGTTTCGTTGATAAATTAGGTCGCGCTATTTTTTGACCCTTCGCTCCCACCCTCGCCGTTGGGTCACCTAATTTATAGACGAAACCCGACAGTATTGTTATTTTAACTCACGCTTAGGTGGTGATATTATAACTCCCCCATTATCACATTTACCCTTAACCGAAAGATCTTGCACGGCATCTTCAGTGGTGGCATCAGGTGTCACAGGTCGAGTTTCAGGACTTCGACTCGATCCACTTACATCGATAGTCATACTCTCATATGGTTGATCTGTCGCATAATTTTGTGATGATGAGGAATGTTGAGTAAAAGTACCGCTTGGTTCATCATAATCACTTTCTGATAAATTCCTATAGATGCGACCATTAGCATTTCCACCCAATCCATATGGAAATGCAGCGCTACTGCTGTTATTATTGCTGTTGTTGATGTTTCTTTTTATTTTTTTCATATTTATACCAAGTTTTTTTGCTTTGTCATAAAGTGTCCGCGATGGAACCTTGAATTCCTTTGATGCTGCTACCGGAGAGACTCCCATTTCCATCGCTTTCAAGGCTTGTTGTAGATCAGCGTTAGTATACTGTTTGTACTTTTTCCACTCTGCTTTCTGTAGTGGACTGTGTCTCGTGGAACCTAGTGCAATAATTAGAAAGTAGAGTGCAAATGTAAATAGAATTGCAAAAGTTATGTACATGTTACATTACTGTTACATAACGGTAAATGTTTTGTTACAAGTTGCAGGTGGCCACTAAAGATTCAAAAAAAATGGAATAAATTTTTTAAAATTAAAACCTTCAAAAATGAACTCTTTATAACTTGAACTACCTATTAATTTCTTGTAAATTGTCATATTCAATTAAATAAAAAACCTGCCAAATTTACGATTTCAAAGGCCATCAAACTTGAACAATTTTTCTTTTGAAACTTACCAATAGAAAAATTGAAAATTTAACATTCTCAAACCAAGTTTCTTTCAATTTAATACTTTAGACATTGAGCAATTTTACATTTGGGACAATTAAAATTCGATAGATTCAAAAAAGGAAACACTGACCATTTTTCAACTATTATCTATTAATAAGATGGATGAATTAATCTGACACATCAAGTTCGCATCTAGGTTCTCCATTAATCAGATTTTCCATAAACCAATAATGTAACTAGAAATGAACGCTATGCGAAATATTGATTCATAGAATAATTCAAAACAGGCCTTCGTGAAAAGGCACTCTTAAGGGTGTTGGTTCAATCCGACTTTGAATTTTTTTAATAGGTACGGCACTGATTCCATACATATTTTTTCCGAAGGATTTGTGAACCATAGAAATAAAACTTGTCGAATATCCGGGGTTTTGTGAGATCCTCGGATCAATAAAATGTTGAAAAATCAAAAAATTTGTTGAGGAAATGATTATTTTCCCGACAAATATGAATTTTGCGAAAAATAGACTTTTTAGAAAGTTCGACGTAGGTATAAAGCAGATATGCGAGGCGTCGCCGATATCCCAAGTGTGAATGTGTGCACGCCGAGACCGTAGTAACGAAGACCGAAGTTAAGAGGTTCTGGTGTATAATATGTAATTTTAATAACAAATGCTTTTACTATGGAGAGCAGCAGACGACAAAACTCTCGAAACTGTGAGATGGGCGGGTGATTCAAATTAGTATTAGCCCGGTAATAAGCGTTGAATAGAGAAAAATTAATATTTCCAGATTTCAGCGTAAAAGTGGAGATTATTCTATTATTTTGAATGCGCGATTTTTCCATCTGTCTAAAATGTCATTATAAGAATAGGATATCTCAGAAACTAATTCATTTCTATGTCCATAGCGGCCGCCGCATAGGTTCCGATTCCCCAAAAGTGACAGTGTTTTCAATATATTTAATTCCTTGTAATTGTAACGACAGATAAACCTCACAAAGATGTCTTCTATTCCCCAAAAGTGTTCGCATTTCGAGATTTTTCAATTCCTTCTAATAAATTCAGAAAATATGTGTAATAAATTGTTTTAATTTCTTCATGTGGAATACAAGTTTTGAAAATTTAATCTCAATCAATTCAAGTCTGCCTCTCTAGAGTTAAAATTATTTTAATTCAAATATAAATTTGAATATTTTTCGAATTTATAAGTTATAAAAAGATTTAATAATGAAAAATAGGTTTAAAAAATCCTTTCTTTAAACTTTAATAAGTCGATTGATAGGAATAGGATTTGCACTTTTTCTGTTCCCGTTGGGGGATATTTAGACGGAGAAAAATCGCGTATTCATAGGAATACAAATTCTTCATTTTTCTGAATTCAACGCTTATTACTGGGAGGAAAATATATGTAAACTACTAAATGAATAATACTGAAACTAATATGTTCCTGCTGTAGAAAATACAGAAGGCAAAATCTGTTAGATATTCAAATGTTTTATTTTGTACATTCTCATCTTAATAAGAAGGTATTGTTTTTATGCCGGATAAGTCTAGTCGAATTAGATTGTATTTTGGCACGCACAGTTTTGGAACCAAATAGAAAGATCAAGTTCGTAAACCAGTCTTCGTCCTCGTTACCACGTGTTCAGAAGGCTAACATTGCTGACACATGTAATTACAGACAATTAGAGAGAAATATATTTTTTCATGTGTAAGTAATAAAAGTTCCGCCATCGTAATTTTGGCTCAAGTGCAGCAGTTATTTGTACAATTTTATATATGACTGCATCGTCGATCGCCGACTACTAGATCAAACGCAAAACATAATAATTGCCTAAAATTGGGAACTGTTGGCAAGAAATCTGAATTTCAATGCAATGTCAACGAGAGATCATATAGTAAATAATTAATGTTAGACCTTAGAATAATATTTATGATTAAAATGAATTAATATTAATTGCTCTTTTTTATTCAATATTGCTTTAATAACACTAAGATACCCAATCGGTCGCGTGCCATGTGGTGCTACTGTTAAGGTCACAGAGGTACCCTGCTGGCGTATAGTCGTCCATCGACGACAGTCATATAAAATAGTAAAAATGTCATCTACATTGGGCCAAGAATCACGAAGACGGATTTTTCACTATTCCAAATCGGCATTTTTAACCTACTTTAATAATAAGCGATAAGTAAATTAAATGAACAAATAAGCACTTTTACCAAATGTTTAGATCATACACTTTTAAATAAAACGATAAAGAAATGCATAAAAATTCTAAATTGAACTGTTTAATATTAAAGTACCTAAAAACTATTCAATTTCCAATTGGATTCGTAACCATTAGCCATTTTAAAGAATATTTAAGACAGTCATATAATCACTCTTTTCCATTATATAACAAGTAACAACTTTATAACAATCCCTATTAAAAAAGCCTACACAATGAACTACATGAGAACCCATATAGGATCCATTTTCGAATACCGGTCTTAAATGTCGAATTGAGATAGGATGGGGAAAATTTTGAGGGTTTTTACATGGGTTCTTATATGAATACCGCTATAGAAACCTACGAATGGCTCCTACATAAAATCTTAGATTAATTGCAAACCCACCGATGTAGGAACATACATAAAAACCAATAATAAAAACTGAAATATATTATTATTATTATGCCATTAAGCCATTTCCTTTTGGAGGTAAGCGTGAATCACTCGGTGAGGAAGTGAGCAATGTAGGGAGATTTTTAGATTGGTCTAGAATTCCAATGTTACTTATTTAAACAGCATGTTCGGTCTGCACCACTGCTCAGATCTTGGTTGCTGATCAATCTCTCTAGCGATCACCCCAAGTGACGAGCCTTGCAAAGTCATTATGTGAAGCTCCCCACTCGGGCACACTATTATCCTAGATCTTTTGTTTCAGGCGTAATTCACTTTTGTGTTTCTTTGACTTCCTATGTCTCTTCGAATTAAGGTCTTATTTGCACATTCTAACCAACCTTTCAACGGCCTGCCTCTGAGAATACTGCTATTTACCTTAAGGGCATGTGATACTCCGTCGTGTGGTCAATCGGGTACAGTTCCCCCGGCTTTTTTCCCACAGAAATGAAAATTTTTAAAAACTAAATTCGGAGATGCCCGGACTAAAAAATGTATTGTGCTAAATAAAAATTTTATGCATTATTTTGAGGTTACGTCGTTTTTCATCTGTGCCTTTCCGATAATTTAAAAATTATTAATGAAATAAACTTTTTTAATTGCCTGCAAACAAGGTTAGTTCCGGGAGATTAGTTTTATTTATAAGTCGAAAGTTTTTGGCCAAAATATTCCGTAGTTTGGAAGTAACGCTCGGGAGAATTGTAACACACATAACTTGGAAATATACAAACGTTGTTAGCAAAATCAAATTTTTTTTGAAAAATAAACACAAAAACGTGTGCGGGGACGTCCGTTAGCATGTTCGCTATCATTTCTCAGAATTTGACTACAAAATATTTCTTATCCTAGGAAAAAAGCCAGGGGAATCTAAGACTAAAAAAATCGATACTAATTCCTAAGCGCTATGCAAATTAATCACATTTTGCTAAATTAAAACTTTTTTGAATTAACCCACAAAAGAAGTGTGTGGGTACGTCAAAATATTTATTATTCTAGAAAAAAAGCCGGGGGAAACTAAAACTGGTAAAATTGACAATTTTCTAAGTATCACATGCCCTTAACTTGATAAATTTGTTTTGTTAGTCATTCAGCTTTCAGTCTTTTAACATGCCCAAACCATCTTAGAATATTTATTTCATATATGTCAACTAGTGTCTCCTCTAAGTCATATTCTTTGAGGATTATCTATTATTCACTTTGTCTATTAGTGTTTTTCTGCATATCATGTGCAGTAATTTCATGCTGATCTGTCCTAAGCTAAATATTTGATCCGTACATGATTATGTTCCATACATAAATCCACTTTGGAACTCTCATATCTTTTCTTCTTTTATTTTCATTACCCTACGAATAAGTATTATTGAATATATTTTAATTACGCTACTTAATAAGCTGATACCTATGTAATTATTGTAGACGCTTTTATCTCAATTTCTTTTGTATATTGGTACGATAATCTT
>NC_046661.1:52219131-52229898 GCF_010883055.1 Belonocnema kinseyi | reverse complement strand
CAATTCACACAACCTATGAGGTATGTACTCGCCACCGTATTTAAGATGCCTATCCTATATTCCTATCATAGATCGTAATTTGAGACAGGAACTCATAAAGGATAACATATGGTTTCCCACATAGATGCCCACGACATATATTAATGTCGCAAAAGATTGATGCAACTACTGATTAAGAGCTATACAAAAACAATAGTATAAGTATTATATAACATCTTTACAACTTCGTGTAGCTGTTACATAACCATGTTAATTTCTGGCAATAATAAATGTTAAGTTACCTTGATGCGCATGTCGACTTTGCCCTTGTGAACTGCTTTCGTCCTCATCCTTAATGATGGACCCATAAGGATTGTGATCCATTCTTAAAAAGTCAGCACTATGTCTCCGTTTTATGCTTGCTGATTCATTACTGTGATAGCGGTAGGGTCGGTCGCAACTATCCGATCGCCGAATTTGTACACCCTCCGGATAATCCGGTCGATTCTGACACAACATAGTCCGAATTATGGGTGATTCTCCGGTTGAAGGTTCCTCTTTTATCGAGCTCTTTGTTGATTCGAAGTTCGATTCAGGATCGAGGGGATGGCCAGCGTATTCCCAAAGTGGATTGGAAAATGGCAAATTATGCAACTTTGGCTGAGCTTTTTCGTCAACCTCGTAAGAGCCACCAGTGGAGTGTTGAACAGAGGTGTGATCGCTGTTTCGGACTGTGCTACTTGATGTACTTTTGCCCATCACTGGAGTTGGAGAAATAACAGCATCGATTTCTTTTTCATAATCCTCCACATTACCCTCAGTAACGAGTCCTTTTACCTAAAAAAAATCGAGTTTAAAACTTTGGTACATAGGGAACCTTATCATTGGTATGAAATTCCTGACACGAAGTAATTTTTTTTCTTATCGAGTATTTATCTTCATTATTAGTAAGTTTGTGGCTAGTGAAATATATGGACATAAACCCAATAATAACGTAGAATTCGACGTAAAGAAAAGTTACTTTGTTTTACGAAATTCATCCCAATGAAAAGGTACCCTTAGAAATTATACAATGTAACGAGTATATAACTACAAGGTTAGATTTTTGAAATATTTATGTAACAAGTTATGTTAAAGTTACAACACAATTCTGTTATAGCAATTTTACAGTTTCGAAACTATTGTGTTACAGTTATGGAACTATTTTATAACTAATGAATTTTAATGTATTAATGATATTACAGTTTTTTGAGAGCGATAGTAACAATATATTTCACAAATACAGCTTTTAGTTCTAAATTCATTTCCAACATTTGTTTACTAATAAGCAAATTATAAATTGGCATGTTTTAAATAGAACAATACTATGTATTACATATACTGTTCTTTTTTATTTTCAAAGCGGTCTCCTACAAATGTTTTCGTGGGGGCCTTGACGTTATAATTATTAAATATGAAAAATTCCCTTCGAATCATTTCAAAGGAAATGAAACTACACGTATTTTGGCGATTTGTTAACAAAAAATGTGAACTTTTAGTTTTTTTTCTAAATCAGGCGGAATTTTCGTAACGCGGAAGTTCATTTTTGACAAAATTATGTGTATTTGAACTCCTAAAGCTAATGACGAATTACTTTTTAACTAGTGCAGGTATTTCCTTTTTTTCTTTATACTAATTTGTTTCTCCGAATTAATCATTCCTATTTCAAAAAACCTAGAAATAATCTGTTGATGCTTTTCTCTATCTCGCTTATTTAACCAATTTTGTACAATGTGGTTAATAAGATACTTTTTGACAAAAGAACAATAAAAAGAATATCAAGGACAAATTAAGTACACGTTAAAATATTTTTTTGATTATCATCCAAAAATACATTCAGGAGAAAAATTTTAGTAACGTTTTCTTTACAACAGCAGAAACCAAAAGTACAAATTGAGAACAGAAAAGTGCAAAGGTTTTTAATATTTTCGAAAAATCGTCACCATTTTGTTAATTTTAAAGTTTTTAAAGGAATTTTTCGCTCAATAAAGACAGACAACTTAGTTCCATCAGATGCTATACGGAAAAGTTGAATTCCTGAATAAGATTTAATAATACCACACTTTAAAGATCGACAAATAGATAGTCTGCGTCATCTGCTTCATAAAATTTAAATATTTATAACTGTATCAAACTTTTTGTTATTAAATAGGAAAGATTCGTGTTTTAAAAATAAAAATGCTAGATAAAATTTTACTTGGTAAATTGAAAAAATTTAAAGGAGGCAACGAATTTCCAAAATAGGTGAAAAAAGTGACGAATTTAAGAAATATGTGACAAATTTTAAAATATAAGATGAAAAAGTTTTTTTTAAGATTAACCAGTGAGTAAGAGTTTTATTGTACCTTTAAAAAATTTGCTAGTGTAAGCAGATTCTTCAATTCCTCTGCTGCTACATTTATTTCCCCACGATAAATAAAATCCAGAATAGGCCTCATGTCAGACACCGTCACCTGTGGCAGGACGATATCAGGATGTGTTTTTTGAGGCAAACTAGAAAAAATGTCTTCGAAAAAGGAAGAGCTCGCGACCAAAATTATTTTGTGGCATTTTACAGTAGATTTTCCTCCATCTAGCCATAGTGTGACATCTGTGAGCGTTTGACTTTCAAACAGATGCCTAAATACTGAGAGCATGTTTGGCAGGTGATTGTTCCAGCGTAGGTGAAACATTGAGTCTTCAGCCATCTTGATTTCTACTTAGAAGTAAAAAAAATTATAAGTATCGATATTTTGTAAACATATAACAGGTATGTGATAGTAAGACTTCCATTATCATAAAAATCCTCAATTGTCAGTAACCTTAGAAATAAAATCAATTACGAATATTAAAGTTTCTTATTTCTTTTATAATGTTCATATACATACAACTTCAAAAAATGTTCATAAGGTAATCAATTTTGATGCTGAAAAAAATATTTCAATTGGTTCTCGTCTTAAGCAGCCAGTTTCCTAACACGGATCTTCTTTAAAAACTATAAAAATAATTGTATTTAATACTTGATACTGATAAATGTTATGCATTGCTTAAAAATGTATGTATACTACGGTGGTCCTTATTTTTCGATGTTGGATGCATCTTGGTCTAACAACCTATTTTATTGGACTGACCAAAAAAATGATCTTCACCAAATTTGGGCGAAATCAGTTAATACTATCATGTGGCTCAAAGCACTCAAAGTTTCTCATTCAATTAACATTGGGAAAAGTACCGTAAAATTTCAAATGTAGGTACACTGCAGTCCCGCTATAGAAGCTGTTTCGAGGGTACCCTTTATCTCCTTCGTACATATATCAGGATGGCTATTTAATAATTTCACGGTTCGAAAAAGACTTCTCACGGACAATAAAATTAAAAAATTTGAACTCTAAGGCTAAAATTTTTTCCATTTAAAATAATAAAAAATAAACTACAAACTAAACAACTCAAGACGGAATCATGAATTCATGATTTAGATTCAATTCTAAAAAGTCTAAATCCACGTTATCATTTTCAATGTTCTAAATTAAAGAATCAATCAACGAAAATCAAAATTTTATAAATTTTATTATTTTAAGCAATTTTAAGCTGGAAACGTTGAAAATTGAACGATTAAATTTTTTAACTGAACACTTTGTAAATGAAAAGTTAAATTATTTTTATTTTAAAGACTTAAGACATCCTTGAAAAGCTTGCAAATTTTATTTCCAAATTTTGAGAAATCTAGAAGTTGTTTTAAATTTTGTCTACCTTAAAATTATTTTTGAAATTTGTGCAGAACTTGTAAATATATTGATAAATAATAACTGTTAAATAATAAATTTTTTTATCGATAATTTTAAACTTCGAACGCATCTAATTTTTAATTGTTCAAGTCTTAAGTCTGCATTATTAAATTCTTTGAATTAACATGTCAGCTCAAAAATAAAAATGGAAATTTTTTTTATTCAAAGATTTTCGAATTACGCATTGTAATGTGAATGGTATTATAATTGGAACTGATAACAATTCAACTCATTATTTTAAAAGCTGTTAAAATCAAACTTGGACCGATTTTTCTTCAAAAGATTTGTAAATTTCCCGGTCAAAAAATAAATTCTGCACACTAGACTGTTTTGAGGCACCTGATTTCACTTCGTCTGAAAGCGATTAGCCGCCAATGGTACTGCCACTCTCTCGCCTGCTTATACCACCTTGTCCTCTATAACGGGAACTTTTCTTTCGAGACTGCAGTGTAATTTAAACAAAAAGCGTAATTTAAACAAAAATTACAATTTAAAATTATTTCTCGAAAAAAAGGTCCTACTCCATCTTCACTCCATTGGGAATCGAACCACAAAACTTCTGATTTCCGATCAGGTGCTTTTCCAATTAAGCTATTAGAGGGATCAGAATAAGAACTCTTAATTCAAGAAAATAACGCTAATTTTTAGCTAGGTGTTAATAATACAAGCAATTATTCCAAATGGAGTGAATAAGATGGAGTAGGATTTTTTTTCAAGAAATAATTTTAATTTGAAAATATTATTTTCCATCTAGTCTTATTAAGGGCATGTGATACTTAGAAACTTATCGATTTTACCATTTTTAGGTTCCCCCGGCTTTTTTTCTAAAATAATAAATATTTTGTCTTTAAAATTTGGGAAATGATAGCGAACATGCTAACGGACGTCCCCACGCACTTTTTTTTGTGGGTTAGTTCAAAAAAGTTTTAATTTAGCAAAATGTGATTAATTAATTTGTAATATTTTGCCTTCAAAATCTGGGAAATGTTATCCAACATGCTGACGGACGTTTCCGCACACTTTTTTTGTTTTTTTTTTATCAAAATTTTTTTGATATTGCTAACGTGCGTGTATATTTCGAGGTTATGTGTGTTACAATTCACCCGAGCGTTACTTCCAAACTACACAATATTTTTGGCCGAAAACTTTGGACTTGCAAATGAACATAGTAACTAATCTCCCGGAACTAACCTTGTTTTCAGCCAATCAAAAAAGTTTATTTCATCAATAATTTCCGGATTATCGGAAAGGTAGAGATGAAAAACGACGAAACCTCAAAATAATGCATATGCATAAAATTTTTATTTAGCACAATACATTTTTTTGTTATTATCCCTCAAAAAAGAGTCTGGGGACGTCCGTTATGATATTTTATAGCATCTCCGAATTCAGTTTTTAAAAATTTTCATTTTTGTGGAAAAAAAGCCGGGGAAACTGTAAGTATCACATGGCCTTAAGACGTTAAGCATTTTCTGTTATTGAAGATTCTTAACTTGATCGATATTGTGTAGATTTTCTACCTTCATGGTTTGAAGGGTTGTTCTACTATCGGTAAGATACAATTTCTGATGATATAGCAGATAAATTCATTAGATTTAACAGATTTATTTATTAGAAAGCACATAGCGACAATTAAAACTCAAAATTTTGAAAAAATTAAAGGTGGCCGTCCACATTTTTTACTAATTACTTCTTTGTTTCTCGATGACAACCTTTCAGGTGTCAATTAAAAGGCTGCATTACTGTAAAGAAACACATTTTGCAATGCATGAAATTCCACATGTTGAAACATTTAAATTAGCGCCTTATGAAATACTCAAAAACTCATTTTTTCTATGATTTTCGTCCAAAGACCTTCAAATTCAAAAGATAAGTCAGCTGTATTGTTACAAAGTGTATGGTTGAAAGTAGAGATCCTGTAGGGAGAGTTGAGCAACGTTTCCCCACCAATAGACGCCGCTATACCGGAACTTTATTATTTTCATGGGGCGCGAAAGGTTTAGTTTCCTTTTATATTAATTCTTTTGTTTATGAAAATTTTGAAGTATATGTGTTTCAAAGTGAATATTATTTTTCTCTAACTTTAATAACTAACCTTCCCAATAATTTATAATGTTATTGTTTGAGTGTTGTCTCTACTCTGTATTAAATCCTCTTGAAAATAAATTTTTGATTTGAAAATAGCGCCAACTCATGCCAATCAAAACTTTTCAGTGGTGTCAAAACGCAGATATCTCTGGCATGTGCAATAGTATTTTTCTGTTATTTTTAAATTAACACATGGCATTACATAACCTAAAAATACACAGGAATAGCTACTGCGCATGCCAGAGATAGCCACGTTCTGACACCACTAATCAAAACTCAAAAGTTTAACTAGTTCCAGTACAGCAGCGCCAATCAGATTTAAAGTACTCAGTGTCTCAACTCTCCCTTGAGAATCTCTAGTTGAAAGTAGATCATAAAATTGTCACTAAAGTAAAAATCGCGCCTTATTACTATTTTCGAAAAGTTACATAATTTTTACAAATTTAAACAAAATAGGAAATATAGTTACGCAAAGGATTTAGTGATTCTCAAAACTAAACATTTTTTTATAGTTTAAAGTTGGCTAATAAAATAACAAAAAATCAACATTTCTGACTATTACATATTTTATTTAAATTAAAAAATGTAACTTTTTGAAAAAAGTGATGAGGCGCCATTTTTAGTTTAGTGAAAATTTCGAGATCTGCTTCCAACCTTACAGTTTGTAACAATACAAGTGATTTAAAAATTTTGACTTTCATGCATTACAAATTATTTTTGTTAACAATCATATATAGCCTTTTAATTGACAACCAAAAAGTTTTCATCGGGAAACAAAGAAATAATGAATTAAAAAAAAATTGGGTGGCGATCTTGAATTTTTTCAAAATGTTGGTTTTCAACTGTCATCATGTGCCTACTAATAAATAAATCTACATCTTGTAAGAATTTTACAGGATTTTGTTATTAATTGTGGAAATTGTAATTTTGATGCAAATTTAGTAGCCCACTATTTTGTAAATTTTGAAATAAAAATTTCTTGCAGATACATTTCTTAAGACATTCTAAAGATCCTAATTATACAGAGCCAAAGATTCCGATGAAATATAAAAAAATTACCTGCATTTGAAATTTTCCGGTACTACTCCCCATGTTAATTGCCTGAGGAACTTTGAATGCTTTGCGTATACCTTATTGTATATATGAAAAATACCCCTCACAGCAATAGAATATACCCTGAAATCCCATTTGATTCCATTTATCTCCCAAGTTGTCCCAAGGATATCCCAGGAAGAACCCGTCGGATATCCAGGGTAACCCAGGGATATCCTTGGGACAACCTGGGAGATAAATGGGATATCCCGGTATATCCTATTGCTGTGAGGGACGTTACAAAGAGTAAACTAAGCATTAATTAAAGTCAGTAATGAAATTTGCATTAAAAAAAGGTAAAAATAAGCTCAAATTTATAAAAAGAAGTAAAAGTTTATAGAAAGTTGTAAAATTTAGTTTATAAAAAGTTGTTCATTAGCGGACCTAATGAACGGAAAGGATACGTTACAGCAGTGGTCGGCAAACTTTTTGCTTAATTTTCGGTCTATTCATGTACCTTAGTGCGAGTCAGCTTACACCAGCAAGGGTCTTTTATCTACAGGAATGTCAAAGTAAGGAAATTTTAAAACTTTTAATTTTTCAATTAGCGATTTGAAAATAGCATTATCAGCATCTACGAATTTTTCCGATTCCAATAATATATTACTTACCTACAAAAGTTAAAAATTTGAAGGAGTTTATAATCAAGAAACATCAGATTGACAGTCAATTTAATACTAAATACTTCTCAAACTTTCAACCTTTATAAATAAGTTACATGTCTTTGGAATCGGAACTATACGTAGATTCCAAATATATTACTTTTAAGTCACTGATCGCAAAATTACGAATTTTTTAATCTCACATTTTTGTCCCATTTTCTAACAAAGGACTCCTGAGGAAAGGGGTTGTCTGGCCAAGCTCACAGGTACTGCCCTGAGAGTAGGTCACGGGGCAGCCAGGGCAGGTTACCCTGCCCAGGGCAAGAGCGTGCCGACCACTGCGTTACAGTGTACCTTTATAGTATCCACATAATATCCCTTTCGTATCTTGCAACAAAAACTCAAACAAACAAAAAACAGTAAGATGAACCTTTCATTTAATGCAATTCGGATTCTACGTTAAATTTTTCGTGAGAAGGTCACGGGATAATTGCAATAGTCTTTTTTTTTTGCAGCGTTAAAAAATCAAAAAAATACAATACACTCGAGTCGCGGTACCGTCACCATTTAGCGCAGGTCCGCCCTCAATTTATTATAATAATTATAATTATAATTATAATTTACTATTTACTATGTTCAAATGTCAACTGTTTCCATTCTGACAGTTTGTAGTGACGATTTGAATCGTTATTATTAAAATTATTAATGTGAATAGAGCGGAGAAAATGTTGAAAGACATCACAAATATAAAATTTTCCACCGTAAGTATCGAATGTATTTGATTATAAATTAAAATTAAAATTACAGTGAATTGTACATTTGATGAAATCATCAAATGTAGAAATGAGTAGTAGAGGGTAAGGGGTTATAGCGTCGTTCTCACTATCGGGGGAAGAACGTACTCAATAGCGGGAGTTCGCAGTACTGAATTTCGTAGTACCGCGAATCGAGTAAACTTGTCATTAATATAGGCTGACGCGACTTCAAGCGCATCTTCTTTCTGTAGCAGCATACTACTCAAGCGACTATGGATGCGTTTGAAGTCACCTGCAACAAGAATGATGACATTTAAAAAACTTTTTAACGCTGCAAGAAAACTATTGCAATTACTCCGAGACATTCTAATGGAAAATTTAACGCAGAATCTGAATTGCAACAAGTTAAATGTCCAGCTTGCTGTTTTCTTTTTGAGTATTTTTTTGCATGATACGAAAGGCACACTATGTAGTATAAGGGTTCGCTGTAACGTATACTTTCGGTTTATTCATTCAGACAGGGTTGATACAAAACGAAGAAGCAACATATTTTTAAGAATTTCGCGTTGTTGATCTAAAATCAAAAAAAGCTTAGGAAATATTAAATATAATTTCTCCTTCTGATAGCTGTATCAGCTGGTTTTTATACTATGCTTTTAAATAACATCCAAATTATTTTTTTTAAACACATTACAATTTGAAAGCTTAGAAAAGTTTCTATATGAAATAACAACTACTTACAGTTTTAAATCAACACAAACTATTGATTTACGACTTTCAAAATTAGTAAGAATTTATAATCTATAGTTCTAAAACCACTTTATTCTGTATTTTTATTAATTTACTTGCATTGTTGAAAAAGCATGTGCAAGTAACAAGAAGGCTATTGGGTATGTATCTAGCTACGTACTTGATGAATATAGTATGTTTATATAAAAATATTAAGGAGGAGGGCACTTTTTTGACAATTTTCCCCTAAATGTAATTTTCACGACTTAAAAACAGTTGAGCGTTGTAGGCAAGTAACCTCCATCCTCAATTGAGCCTGCCCGAATGTAAACAGTTGAGGCTGTCTGATCCGTTTCCAATTGGGATACATAATATTGCGCAATATGCGCGAATGAGTACCCGCGCATTGAGCATTTCCGTTATGTTTCTGGTGTTTTTCAGGCATGAGTGGCAACTGCCTCTCGCCCCGCGAACTGAGCAACTACTCGGGCCAATAGTTATAGGGGTTTCTAAACCGCGGGACCCTAAACTTCGATCTAAGCCCGCTTCTGATGCTGACCTTCGGCTTCATTCCAGGCTCTCCGAATGTAGAAACAATGGCCGTGTTGAAATATTACGCAACCTACGCAGTTAGAAAGCTAACTAGGCCGTTATTATTGGCAATTCAAAACCAGAACAGATTCTCTATACTGTCTCAGAACAGATTCTCTATACTGTCTCAGAACAGATTCTCTATACTGTCTCTCAGTTTCTTCTCTTTTTTAACTATTTTTTTAAAACTTTTTCTGCCATATTACTTTTCTTGAAAAATTTTAAATACAGTAAAATAATAAAATACTTCTTTCTTAAAAGAAAAAGTCCTTGAATAAAACTATTTGCACTTTTATCAGCACAGAAGTACAAATCAAATTCCAACCTAAACCTTGAATGTTCATTTTCCACAAAAAGCCACTTTTATAAAGTTCATTTACTTAACTTTTTCATGTTTTTATATACCTTTCAGCGGAAAATCGCACGTTACAATAAGATAATGTAAAGAATAATATTTGTTTGAACATGTTTTTTCTTATTTAGCCTCCCTATACCTCGAGAGTAGGTTTTATTATTTTTAAAAATAGAGAAATAGATTTTTAGTAGTTTTATAAAGATGATTTCCCCCATGAAATTTGAATTTCCAAATTCTTAAATGATGTACTCGGAGTGGTTAAATTTTTCTGATATCACTAATTTTTTCACAATTTAGCAGCTTAATATCTCAAGGGTCAGTTTTTATTTATTTTTTAAACTGAAAATTACACTTTTTATCAAGATCCGCAACCGAGCTTGATCCAACGTTATGTTCCTATCACTATGAAATTGAAAACTTCCACATTCTATTTCTCGGAACTGGATAATTTTGTTTATCATACTTTTTTGGCCTCAATTCAGAAACACTGCACGTCGGCTGCGAACGCCTCTTTATCTTTAACGATGATTTTGATTTTACAAACTGTTATTTTGCACTCCCGAAAAATTCAAATTTTATTGGTTATCTAATTCTGCACTGCAAACTTTTAAATATACTATAGTCCGTTTCAAATTCATGTAGGAAACCTTGTCTTCTCGCTAACTTCATGCACAGCCTTGAGGCTTAAACGATTATATATGTTATATACACTACCGGGCACATTTTTGCGTTCACCTATTTTATTTTTTTTATTTTGAGGAACTTTTAAGGAA
>NC_046661.1:52217143-52219031 GCF_010883055.1 Belonocnema kinseyi | reverse complement strand
TGAATTTTCTATGAAAGTTCATAGCTTTAAAATGTGCTTATGAACATCAAAAATTGTTGGTTATTTTGGATGTTACCTACAATTTAAGAAAATATTGAATTTTAGACCAATTCTGCAATATCTATTTAAAAAATAGACTAATTGCGGCTCATTTTACGCAGAATTTAGAGCACCGAACCCTTCACATTGAAATTTTTGTAGCTCTGACATAATTAAAATTAAGAAAACTTAATCAATCATCAAAAAAGAGGTGATCGCTAAATTCTGACCGGTATTCTATGTCTATATCTTTTTTTTAAAGTAAGTGGTATTCTAAACTACAATAATTGAGAAAAATCCAGACTAAAAGTAATTTTTATTATGCATTATTTAATTTGAAAATATTGTGCAGAACTTAAGTGCTTTGTCACCTGGTCCAAATGAAAAAGTTGGATAAATTAACATGGACATACCAATTATATTTTAATGTAGTTTTTTTTATTAAATTACTTAAATAAATATTGAAGAATTGCGAAAAATTGTCTTTAATAATTTAAATTTATGAAAGATACAAAATTGAAACATTTTACCTCGTTTCCTATATTTGAGTAAACTATACAGCCACTGCAGTGTTTTAAGAATATTTCGAGAATAAAACGCTAGATTATCTGTTGTTTTAACCTAAATTCTTTAAAAAGTGCGACGAAACATTCTCGAACCTTGAAAAAAATTCAGAAAAGGTGCCTCAGAAGGGCTCCCCTCCTCTGTATATTTTTGTACGAACATATTATATTCATCAAATAAGTACGTGTATTCGAGCTTCTAGTTAGTTCACTTCTAGTTATTTACCAAATGTTTTTTCTGAAATACAAGTGAATTACCAAAAGCAAAAAGCAAAAATGCTTTTTGCACTTCAATAGAAAAATTTATGCTTAATTTAAAGTACTATAAAATATAATTAATAATCATGAGTTCATATGAATATTTAAAAAGCTACATCGGCTTTTATACAATTCATATAATGTAATTCAGGAATTAGAAGCAGAGAAGAAAATAATGAGTTAATCTGGGATTCTATATCGTAATAAGATGTTCTGAAATTAAACTCTAGAATTCTGAGTCTGATGTATACGATTTAAAATGATGTAGTTTTAAATTTTCGAGTGCCAGTCATCAAAATTAGAGATGTTTAATTGTAAATTGTCAAAATAAAATCTTTTCAATTTTAACGATGTAGAATTCTGCAATTTTAAAGAGTTATAATGAAAAATTCTGGAATTTTGAAAATCTAGAATTCGAAATTGTTTCATTTTCAAGGTTCAACTTTTAAGGGTATGTAATTTGAAATTTTTTGTTTAACAGTTCAATATTGAAGATTTATAATTAGAAATTGAATAATTTGTAATTATATAGACCAAAAAGATTTAAAATCAGGTAGATACTGTACTTTAAGTCGCATAATCTGTCAGGGACGAAATACGTTGTTTTTGAGAGTAAATTATGCGATACGCATTTTTCCGATTAGCAAGGGAAAAATGGCTACGAAGATAAACGTGTTTGAATTTCGTGCTTAAACCTCTAACTTTTTAAATAATTTATACTTTCATAAGGAAGACATTTTGTAAGTTTCATTCAGAATAAATAACTTTTGTGGCCAGGAGAATTTTTTTCATAAAATCGAATTTTCTAATTTTTCTTGCAAACAGGTACTTACATATTTTGAGATAAAAGTTTGCTTGTTTAGAAAAATGTATAAAAAATACCTCTCGATCTTTTGCGACATCTTGCATCATTTACGAGGAAAATTATAAAATTACATTTTCAGGAAAAAATTATCCTGTCCTCAAAAATGGTTTAGTCCACATAAGAAACCTTCCATTAACCACGTGGTTTCTGCGGGGGGGGGGGG
>NC_046661.1:52191189-52217043 GCF_010883055.1 Belonocnema kinseyi | reverse complement strand
GGGGGAGGGCTAAAAGTGGCCAAGATTGGGCTATTTCTTGTATTACTAGAAACTTTTCAAAAATATTGCGGAGAGTTAAAAAGGTTGGCTTTTCCCGAAAAATCTTTTTACTTTTATTTTCGAATTTTGAAAACATGAAAAAATATTTTCTAGACAAAATTAGTGTACAGCTTGATACAGCCCGCAAAAGCAGAAATTTAAACTTTACACCAATCAGAGACAACCTCTCCTAACCTCTTTCTGTTTTTAGATCACCGAGATCACCACACGAAATTCTTACAAATATGTTGCTTCTTTGCATTATATTAATTAATTTTTGTTCTTAGATAATTAATATTTGTGATTTTATAATTTTTTATAATTGTCTACTTCATTTTACTTTTTTAAGACTCATGTCAGATCACTATAACTGTTTTTTTTCTAACGATTATTTTAAGTTTTATTACATATTTTGCATATATAATGTGTCACCAAGGTACATTATTGTTTAAACAATATACTGTGAATAAAATGTATCAATATCAAGCATTAAATAAAATTATTTCTATATTTTTAAAAGGGGTCTGCCTTAGGAAACCGGGCCATTTAACATTTTTTTAACATCAAACTTTATTGTCTTTTGAACATTTTTTTAACTGCTATGCTATTTAATGCATTTTCCGACCAGATAAATCGAATACAATCAATGTCTCCGAATGCCGTTAAATGATGAACCGGAAAAAAATGGTACTTTTTCAGTGTCAAAAACTATGGTCCCTGGCGGACCGAAAGGTGCCTCTACAAAGTACCCTTAAAGACCCCACGAGTCCCTCTTTGGTTCCTTCTTAAAAAACTAAAAAAAAAAAAAAAAACAGCAAGATCAACTTTTAAAAGGTTGAAATTCGGATTGTACGTTAAAATTTCCATTAGAAACTCACGGAGTAATCGCAATACTTTTTTTGCAGCGTTAAAATTTTTTTAAAAATGTCATTAACTTCTGCTGAAGGTGACTTCAAGCGCATCTATAAAAGCTCAAGTAGTATGTTTCGCGCGAAGTTTAAAAATAAAATTCTCTCTCACTTGCATCACAGCGTTTTTGTCTGAGGTCTCCACTACGTGGCGCTAGCATCCACACAAAATTCTTAAAGTAACCGAGGGAACACTTATTGACTGCTACTAAAAAAAGATGCACTTGAAGTCGCCTTCGGCCCATGTAAATGACAGACATTTTATTTTTTAAAGTCTTTAACGCTGCAAAAAAAGGCATTGCGATTACTCCATAAGTTTCTAATGGAAATTTTAACGTAGAATCCGAATTTCAACAATTTGAAAGTTGATCTTGCTGTTTTTTTTTTTTTTAGTTTTTTAAGAAGGAACCGAAGGGGGACTCAGTGGGGTCTTAATGGTACTTTCTAGAGGTTCCTTTTGGTTCCTTCGGTCCGCCAGGAGTTCCATTTTAATTAAGCATCATTTTTTTAGCATCCTTTTATAATACCAAATCGTCTTGCTTTGAAGCCATAGTTCGTACTATTTTACTTTGGTAACTTCAGATTATCGAACTATCGAACTAAAATACACGAAAATATTTGAGATAGAAAAATTTTTATTCTCACTACGGTCCTGTATTTATTTTAAAAAAGCTGTACTAAAACGTCATTTATTGGCATCAAAACAAAGTGGCATGAAAATAGAGCCACCCCGGTAATAAGAGTAGAATAGAGAAAAATTAATATTTTCATATTTCAGCGCAAAAGTGAAGATTATTCTATTATTTTGAATGCGCAATTTTTCCATCTGTATAAAATGCCATCATAAGAATAAGATACCTCCGAAACTTATTCACTTCCATTTCCATAGCGTCCGCCACACGGTTTTCTCTTATCCCAAACAGAACGTGTTTTCAATATATTTAATTCCTTCTCATTGTACCGGTAACACACCTCACAGATATTTTTTATTCCTCAGAAGTAGTCATATTTTGATTTTATTTAATTCCTTCTAATTAGTTCACAAATTATGTGTAATAAGTTGCTTTAATTCCTTGATGCGAAATATAGGTTCTGAAATTTTAATTCTAACCAATTCAACTCTGCCTCTCTAGAATTCAAATTATTTAAATCCATACATTTGAATTAAATTTGAGTTAAATTTTACTAAGTCGATTGAGAGGAATAGGATTTGCACTTTTTCTGTTCCTGTTGGGGGATTTTTAGACAGAGGAAAAATTGCGTATTCATAGGAATACAAATTCTTAATTTTTCTGAATTCAACAATTATTACCGGGACCTGAAACTATATTTTTGGAGAACTGTTTCAATAACAAAAACGAGCCTTGAAATGACACTTTTTTACAGCATATAATTCACTTCAATGCTCTCCTTTTTACAGGGTATGTCCGGCTGTCAAGCATTTACGAGTTCTGCCTAAGAAATTGCTAAAATTAAAGTTTCTTATTCCTTTTATATAAATTTCATATGTATACAACATCACACAATTTTAATAAAGTTTTTTTTATCCATTTTGATGTTGACATAAACATATCAAATGGCCCATAATAGGAATCCGGTTACCTTCGACGGGTCTTTTTAAAAAACATAAGCATAATTTTATTTAATACTTGATATTGACAAATTTTATTCGCTGTACATTGTGTAAACATTTATGTACTTTAATGACGCATGATATATGAAAAATGCGATATAAAACGTAAAATAAGCGTTAATTAAAGCCCATTATATAATGAGCGTTGAAAAAAGAAGTTAAAATTGACAAAAAGTTATAAAATTACAAATATTATTTACCTGAGAAGAAGAATTAATGGATATTAAGCGAGGAAGCGACATATTTTTCAGAATTTCTTTTTTGTAACCTTTTTGGTTAGGAGATGCTGTCTCTTACTTAAAATTTTAAATCAACACAAAGTAATTCATTAAAACATCTAACATAGATAGAAATCTATGAACTACTAAAATAATTATTACTTTCTATTTTTGTTAATTCACTTGCACCGTTGAAAAAAAACCACTTTGTAAATAACTAGAAGGCTATTTTAGCAAGTAACCACCCAGACACTTGATTAATATATGTTTATATACAAATATTGATGGGGCCCGGCTTAGACACTTTTCCTCTATTTCTTAAGCATGTAGTACTTATAAACTTCTTAAATGTTCACTAACTTCCGAAATAGTCAACATTTGTCATTGTTCTTGGGCTCATTTTGAAGCTTTTTTTAACGCATCACAAAAGCTTATGAACATAAATAGTAAAAGTATCATGAAGTTTCTATCTAATTTCCTAAAAATATATATTTATTTAACTTTTAATCTCATTTGCCTACAGATAAGATGTTTCAAATTTTTCCAACTTTTTTATTAAAACTTCAAGTTCTTGCAATTCAAAAATAAATTTTTTACAATTTATACTCGTAAGCTGCTGTGATACAATGAAAAAACAGCTTGAAAATGAGCCCAAGAACATTGAAAAATGTTGATTATTTCGGAAGTTATTGAAAATGTAAGAAAACATTAAAATTTACACTATTTTTGCAATATCTACTTAAAAACTAGACAAATTTGCTTCGGCCTGTGCTTATTTTCTACAGAATTTCGAGAAAAAAATCAACCTTTTAAAGAGAAAATTTTTTAGCTCTGGTATAATTAAAATTAAGAGAATTTATTCAGTCATGAAAAAAGAGGTGGCCTAAAACTTTTTGCACGGCAGTGCATCTCATATCGTAATTTGAGACAAGAATTCAAAAAAGGATACTAATATGGGTTCCCACATAGGTTCCAATGTAGTTCACGATAATATTAATTTTACACGTATCATAGATTTTGAAAATATATTATTACGTAGTTTATAGCCTCACCAAAAATATTTACGCTACGCTCATCGAACATAAGTGAACCTAAACACGGGTATATTTTTAATAGGATATTATATACAAGTTTATGGAAAGAAACCATACAAATTAATTTACTTTTAACTAGGAAATACTTCAAATCTATGCCCATCTAAATCGAAGTTCGGAGTTTAAAAAACAAACGCTTGTCACCACTATCTACACATTGAAAAATATTCTTATGCATCCTATCACAGTAATATATTGTCATTAACAACTTTAAAATGCAAAGTTTGCCTATCTCGAATTCTGTACATATTTTGAAGTGGCTGACATGCTATTGGGTATCCAATTTTGTCTACAAAACTGATAGGATCTAAATGCTTAAAATCGAGTTTATTTCATGTAATTTATCAAGTAAAACAAATAAGTGATTTTTGATTTTACCTAGACATGCAATTAGTAGACTTTAATGTATCATCGCCTACCTTAGTTGAGGTCAAAAGGATACAGAAAATAAATTATGCTACTTTTAACCTTATAAATATGGTTCATAACTTGAAAAATAAAAATAAAATTACGGGACTGTTAACCTCAATGAGTTAATCTTTTCGCATGGAATTTGGCATAATCGTATTCTATTTTTAGAAATTAAATGATTCATAGGGAAGTCCAATGAGCGAAACTTACGCGTGTCAAAGAATCATGGTCGCAAAAAGCATTTCCCGTGAGTTACGTCACTGTCGTAAAAACGAAGCTCACTTCGTGTTTACTTCGAGATCGTTTGGGCAAACTAAGTAGGCAAAGGGTCCCTTCAATTATTCCACGTTAAATGCGCGATACATACGACCACTTGTGCATTGCCGCACTCCATATCACTCCGATCTTCAGCACGTACAAGAATTCAAATTTTCATTTATAAAAAAAAAAGAAATATTTGGAACAATCTACCTTTACGGATTTTTCCGTAAGACTAATCCCTTTTCTAGCTCGTCCAGGGCTAACGTCACGGAAAATTCCGTAATGAAAGTCCTAGTGCTATACTTGACCGGTAAATTTTACGGAAAATTCCGTAATACTAGCCAGTGCAAAAAATTTGCATGTAAAAATGTTCTAATAAAAATTTAAAAACGCAAAATAAATTACTAAAAATTAAATGTTACTGACTAGAGCAAACGAATTTTTAATTGCCCTTTAGTTTAATTTAAAACAAATACGTCGCCATTTCTTCATCCCCTCGTCCAACCACCCCATTCAAAACATCAACAACTTCAACTTACCAAAATTTGTCTCCTCCAGATAATCCAAAAATGCACAATTTTCTATTCCGGTCAGGAAATTCGTGAAACTGTCATCTTATGCGTTAGCATTAGAAGCGAAGAAAATTCACTGAAATTCCACATGTGGGGAGAGGGGAATAGTGTGAGAAAATTGAGAACGGATGCACATAACGACTGAAGGAATGCACTGAACCATCACGTGTACTAATTTTCTGGCACTGAGTTCACTGATTTTTCAATTAAAAAAATAAAATCTAAGCCGATTCTAAGATTTTCAGAGGCACTGGCACGAGATCTTGGGAAAATAGATAGTGATAGTTGGATACTAAAGTCTAACCGTTGAGCAGGGGGACCCCTCCCTTCTGCCTAGAGAGCGAACACCGAACACTGCCCTGCTTCAAACTGCCGAACTTGATGCGACTCTAGGATAACGCAGGGGTGGTATGACATGACTAAGTCCCTTCTGCGCCTATGCACTGGCGTCGAAACTGAGGGATTTTCACTCCCCTTAATTTTTTTGCCCAAAATATATGCGGCCGAAGCCAATTTACTGAATTTTTCCTAAAAAATTTGATAAATTGTTCTTGTTACATAATTGTTATGCAATCGTTATATACGTGCTACATGAGGTATATTACCGTTAAGTTAGAGCATATTCAACATGAGCTTATTATCAATTAAAAGCAAGAAATCGTTTACTTCACTCTCACGAAAAAAAGTTCCAATTCCACTAATTGCTACATAACTGTAATATAATGAACATATTATGATATTTCCTGCTATTGAGTGTAAACTAACTAGTTTTAAGAATGGAAAAATCAGTTTTACATTATCATGATTCGTTGTATACGCGGAGAAACTATTGGTTGTAAAGTTTGGCATTATAATATTTATTTTTACAAGAGTTCAAAGGCAATCTAGTTCGTAGGATATAATCGAGACAGAAAATAGTATTAATTGCCACAGAGATACGAAGAAATATTTTTTCCGATATCAATTATAAATATACTCCAAACTTAATGGTAGCATCGTGGCTGCAATAACTAGCAGCTTAAATAATATAAGTTGCAAATTAGGTCGAAAAAATTACCCTTTTCAATGGGAAGGTGCAAAGAGAGGAAGAACACTGGAATGTAAAGCTTTGCGAAAATTCGATTTTTAAATACGAAATTTAGTGCCGAATGATGTCATATGCAATATTATAAAATGAAATTTTACAACCGAAATTATCTTCGTGTAGCGAATCATCACCAAGTACAAACAATAACAAATCCTAATTTATTGAACCCATTGGTACCAAATTTTAACGAGAAAACAGTAGCACTATAACAAATTCTCGGTAGAATTTGCAGACATTTTTTTTATTTTAAATATTTTTTTACCTGGAAAAACCTGGAAAAGTCCTTGAATTTTGCTCATAATCCTGGCCTTTGTATTCTCTTACAGGACAAATAGGTTTTTAAACTTGCTACCTGCTGAACGAAAAAACACTGCTGAACCATTTTTGTGTAGTTTTTATTTGATTTCTAATTTTTACTTTTGTTTGTGAGTAGAAAAATACAACTTCTTAACAATAGATTGTTCATTTTATCACGATGAGAATCACAAGGCTATAATCGATAATATTTCAAAGTTTCTCATTTATTCCCGATTTTTTCAACTTGAACAACGTTTTAATTACATTTTTTGAAATCTAATAATTTGTTGCTGTCAAAACATTGAAAGAGAGATCCATTCCGCGTATAATGAGCGTTAAGTGATTAGAATTGGTTGAAATTTGACTAAGTTACCCCTCACTGCTTGTACAGCGTGGACGTAGGTCAGGGAAATCAGGAAAAAAATAAAAAATCAAGGATTTTTGAAAAAAAATCTGACAAAAGTCAGGAAATTGCTATTAGAGGCCCTGTAAATGACTGCCAAGGATAATAAATTCGACCCTTTTAATTTTAATTTGAAATGAAAAGATTTAATGTTAAAAATGTTCGATGTTTAAGATTTTGGTATTTGAATATTAATCGTCTGGAAACATAAAAAATTGGTCAGAGTAAAGTTAAGGGATTTTGAAAATAAAGTTTGGGGCTAACTTGATACAATGCTCTTATTAGTAATTTATTTTTCTTGGATTTTTACTTCTTTTTCCTGTTTCTTCCTCCTGATGATAATACTTTTGGTTATAAGTTTTATTATTTGTTTGAAAACTCAACAATTTTATCAAATAGATATCCTTTTTGTTTGAAATATCTACTATCACATTATTCGTTGAGAATTTATTTTCTTTGGTAGAAAATTCAATTATTTAGGTGAAGTTCGAACGACTTTATTAAAAACTAAATGTTTTTTTAAATTCATCATTTTAATTGAAAAATCATCTTTTTGGTTTAACATAGTTTTTTGTTGTTGTTGAAAATGAATTTTTTGTATTGAATATTTCACTATTTCCGTTGAAGTTTAATCACTTTTGTTGAAAATTCATCTCATTCGTTAAAAGTTTACTTACTTTGTTGCAAATTTTTTTATTAGTTGATTTTTATTGAAAGTTTGTTTTCTTTTGGTTGAAAATTAATTTTTTTACTGAAACTTCAGCTGTTCCATTATTGGTTGAAAATTGATCGTTTTTAGTAGAAAATTAATATTTCTCAGTAAAAATCTAACTACTTTGTGAATAGTTTTTAAAAATGAACGTATTTAGTGTGAATAATGAAACTTCAGAAATGATACAATTGGTACAGTTTTAACAACTATTCAAGATATCGAAAATTCTTGAAATATTTATGGAGAATTTGGTGTAAATGTGGGTAAAAAATATAATTTTTACAATTACTCAACAAGAATTCATTTTTTATTTATGATAATAAAATATATTTCTATAAAATGTTATAGAAAATAAAGTATTTGTTAAGTTCAATGAGTCCAGTACTCTTTCCATTTTTAATTGAAATTGAAATATCCAATCGGAATTTTAATTGAATAATTTAATTTAATTTTGTTAAATGAAAGAGTAAATCAATTAAAATAATTTACTGAATTTTCAACGAAAATGGTTAAAAGAATTATTTGAATTTTTCAAGTTGAGTAGATTAGTAATTCGTTTTAATTCAATTAATTGACTGTACCTACTTTATTTTTTCAATTACGAAAAAAACATAACATTTTATAAAGCCATATTAGACATTATAAAACTTGGCGGGATTGAATTTTATAAGCCAAATGATTTTAATACAAAATTGCTGGGTATGGGAAATTTATTATATAATATAATACATCAAAGTTGTGTAGTTTTTATTGTGGTCTTTAAAAATGTATTAACAAATTTCTGTAAGGCACTTTATAAAAAATTATCTCGATAAATTACTTAGCGAACTTTGATTTCACAATTGCATATTTTTTCCATTGCGGATGATTTAGTTTGTTTATATATTATTTCATTCAGAATAATCGACATGCATATTGTATGTATTACGGTCCTTCTCAAAAAACTCTGCACGTTTTTTTATGGAAATTGGCCCAGGAAACAAAATTCCATTCACTTGTGTTCAATGGTTTTAAAAGGCTTCTGAATTGCGTCGCTCTCTCTGGAATTCATATTTGACAAAAGAGCTTGATTAAAAGTTCAAACGTTGCCAAATTCAGTGATGTAGAAAATAATAATGGAACCGAAATATACTATTTTGTAACGTATGCATGGAATGTTCGCTTTTCGAGTCATGTACATACGCCTGTAGGGTATCTCTTTTAACTTAATAGCACTGCCATCTGACACGCGAATCATTGAGTATCTCAAAGTTATTAGAGTAATGTTAACGAAAAAGAGCAGTAAATGACCATTTATTTTGATCAGCAATATTATACTGAGGTCTAAAATTAGTTATGCTGCCGTACAAACTAAAATGATGCGTATAAGTGACATTGCCGCTTAGAGTGTTTCTCTTAAACTTGGCAATGAAAAAGTCGACCTAAACGGCAATGTCACTTATGTACCTTTTTAGTTTGTACGACAGTATTTACTATAAGGTTTCTGGTTAAAATTGAATTCAAATTCAAATTTCTTCCCAATAGTTCCAAATTGGTGACGCTGTTATAGCTACCCAACAAGCGTATAGCGTACGGGAAGTGACTTTTTCCGAGAACGTGGAAAAAACAGTCCTGCTGCGCTTGCGCAATGTCGAATCAGCATTACTTTCTTGGACTGCCGGAATTATAACCTCACTTTATTATGAGCCGAAGCTTGATAAACTGATTGTCAGTAGTAAATAGTGATTGGATAATAGCGCGGTTCTTATTTATCCTTGGTGAAATTTTTTATTTTCGAGTTTCCTTGGTCTCACCCCCCAGTTTTGTTCGAATGCCCAAAAAAATCTCCTACAAATTTGAGCGAAATCGGTTAATATTTTAGAGTTCGCGCATAGACCATGAAGTTTTCCATTGGTTTAACATGCGAAAAAGTCAGCTTTTTGTAAATCTAATATTTAACGGTGATGAAATGTTACAAATAATTACGTATTTCAGGTTTTTTTTCAGAATTCGTCAAAGAATAAGAATCAATCATAAACTTTGATGGTGAACGACTTTAAGTCACTCTTATGGGCCCCCAACAGAAAATCCCATATTCTATGTGACAAATTTGAATTTTATTTTATATTGCTATTTATTAACGCTTTTTGCCTTTTTTTAGAAATCATTATTAATCGATAATTTAAGAATAAGTCTTTAGTCTAACAAATCTTCTGTTTGGATGTTTAAAAGCACCTAAACGGTGAGTTAAATATTGATAATTCCGATATCGTGACATACCCATATGTAAGATATCGTAGTAACAAAAGTAACAATAATTTTAAACTTCTGTTTTGTAGAATCGCTTCATTTATCGTTCAATTAAAGATTATAATGGTTTGTTGCAGAAAAATAATGTTTTTCCAGACAAAAAACAGGTGACGCCCCTATTCTGCAATTGCACCAAATTTTCAATTGTTTAAATAATATTAATTTATTAAAACAAGTTGTTTCTTTAGGTAAGTTTCGAGATTAACGTATTTTCTAAACGTTATGAGTTCTTTAATCAATTATAACAATTAAATATTTTGTTACAATAATTTTATAATTGTTCAAATAATGCGCGTTTCTTCAAGACGAGCATATAGTTTATCTAAAAAAAGTAGGGGAAACATTTTATCCCACCAAATTTTTGACAGATTTTAGGGCAGTATACTTTTCGCTCTCGAGCTTCACAGTTAGACACCGGCTGAGGGGAGCGAACGTCCCCTTCCACTACACGGACTAGATCTATCCTCTTCTATTACGCCGTCTCAAGTAATTTCCAACCCTACTCCACTTACCCTTCCTAGTTCTGTGATATCTGAAATTGTACTGAAAATAGATTTGTATGCTTTTCTCCGCACCACTTTATACCACCCTATATACTATACAATACTATACGATATCAAAGTAATTCAAATAAGAATTTTGTCCATATAAATCTTTAAAACATGAAGCATAAAGAGACTTAGGGCCGGTTCCACCAACCTCGGTTAAAAATTTAATCATCTGTTAAAGCTAGTTACGCTTTCCACCACTTTTTACAGGCGGTTAATTCGCATTAACCACTGTTCAATCTAAACGGTCAAGATCGGTCGGTTAGGGCGATTTAATCACCCTTTAACCTAAAAAGTTCAATGTCGTTGTGAAATATGGAGTTTTTGAAAACAGTTCCATGTTCGTCTGATGACGAAGTGGAAGAAGAAAATTTTTTAATTTATCCGCAGAAGACCGCGAATTTTTAAAGAAAGAGTGAATTTTTTAAATAATTTCGACGTCGTTGATTTTCAAACGAGATTTCGCTCAACAGAAGCTTGTGTAAATGATCTGTTGAATCAAATTGAAAGAGCATTAGGAAGAAAATTAGGCGATCTCAATTTATTGTCTTCCATCTTATCACAGATAACACAACGAAAACAGAAATATAACAGGAACAAAAAACACATACAAATTCACTTTTTTTAGGTTATTGTGGACACGAGCGTGGAGTGAAGGATTTGGCGCGCACGGCCATATTTCTTTGCTTTTCACTCAAACGAGAAGTAGCCAATCACGCGAATGGTTAAAAGTAAAATAGGAGTTATTTTGAAACGACTATTTGGTTAGATAACCGGGACCTCCAAAAACGTGGTGGAACGCGCGAGAGGATAATCGAGGCTTAACTGTGGCATTACATTTAACACGCTGTCAGTTAACCAATGATTTAACTGAACTTGGTGGAACCGGCCCTTACTTTTGGAGTCTGTCATAATAACGCGATACTCGTTCAACAAAGGTCAATCTCGAAAGTTCTTTGGACTGATTCTTTTGAATTTGTTTTAAAACAAACAAATGCTTTGCGTTTCGATCCAGAGTTTTGAACTCTATAAGCAGTGCCGGATCATGGGGAGGGCTTGGTGGTGTTGAAGCACCGGGCCCCACGCTAGTGGGGGCCCCCTTCTCACCAAGAAAAACATATAATATACAGTAAAATAACCCGCTTATAAACAAAAATAATAAAGTCCTAAAAAAAATTTTAGTAAAATTTTTTCAATTAAATTTTTGAATTTTTTTATCATGAACTAATTTTAAATGAAAGTAAAATGTTAAGTCCAGCCGCCTTAAAGGGGCCCCAACGTTATTTTAGCTCCGGGCCCCGAAAGGTCTTAATCCGCCCATGTCTATAAGGCAAATGAAAACTGTTATATTTAATCTACGTTTGAAGTTGAATGTCTTTCAAAACTTCAGTGAAATGGAAAACCTTTGGATGCGTTTAATTGACTGATTAAAATAACAGTGAAAAGATTCACAAGCACAAGCATCTCAAACTGAATGGAGAAGTGCAGATTCCCTTTTACAGAAACGAATCTGCATCATACAATTGATGTTCGATGAAGTCCGATGAATGGTATAATGCAGATTCCGCTCTTCATTATTTAATTGTAGTGAAAGGAAAGAAGCTGCAAGTAAATTTGAATAGGAAAATGCAGATAAGTTAGGGACCCTCTTATCCCTTTCAACTCCTCGTGGGGTGCTGTAAGGCACCCCATTTTTGGATTTCGCTTAAAAAGCTGTGGATACCTTAAATTTCCGGAAATGTTCAGTAATTTATAAATATATAGAAAATCTCCAATTTTTCTCGCAATTTCTGATATTCAAGAATATCAGGAAATGTTCGGTAATTTTGATCAACTTGACCATAGATTTCCCGAAAATTTGTTTTTATTGTTTCTAACATCAAAAATGTCCCAAATTAGCGTAAAATTGCCTATTTGAAACTCTACTAATAAATAAGTTTTTACAATTGTACCTAAGTACGAGGTCGTCAAGCCAATTATCTTATACTAGCCTAATAGCGGTATACATATAGGTGTGTACAAATTTGTTAAAAATACTAACGATACAATGTAAAAAAAAGCTTTGGTGATATTTACAATCAGCTAGATACCTACAGTGTATTTTAAAATTACAATATGGAACCTGATTAATTTACGATACTACAGTACCTATTTGAAATCTAGTTTGATTTCACTTCAGACAACAATGTAAAAATAAAAAGACGATTGTTCTATTTGCAGTAGACTGCAAAATTACTACGTCCGACGACGGAAATTATTTGATCAGTGTGGGATATAGTAAGTTTAAGTAAGGTGATAAATGTACTTGGGGCGTCAAGTCTGTGAAAGTGTACGTAAATTTTGACGACTTTTCTATCGCGAGGGAGTAAGTCCGCACGGACGAACGCCGCGCCGCAGTCTTATTTGCAGGACGTAAATTTGGACCATTCAACATTAACGAGTCCCAGTCGTATCAAACGATGAGTTCCGGAGACGTCAAAACGACCTCTAACCATTTGGTGCGCATTTCCTTAGTTGTTTTGTACGCCATTTAGATTTTAACGTTCTTTTGAGATTTTTGACAACTTCAAATTTTAGAAAGGGTTATTATATAAAAATTCTATTATAAATATATATATACACACTATACGATTATATAAAATTCTGTTTTCAATAACTGCAAAGGATGTTTGAATATAACGGAAAAGTTTAGAGAGACCTAACCTCAAAATATCATTTTCAGCGTGTGTACTGACTTACGACCCGTACGTAATTTTACTGGCGCTGACGGAAAATTTACGTTCTGCATGTATTTCTTCATGGTGGACGCAGGTTGAGAAGGAAAATATGTATTTTTAGAGAATTTTGCTTATTTACTAGATGCCACGACGATCAACTAATTTCCATCGTCACAAGATGGAAATTTAGACCAACTTTTCTTACAGTGTCCTATAATTATAGAATGAAAGATAAATGCTGGTTACTGTCATATAGCCGTAACATTTCTTGCATAATTGCAGATAACCGGGTTCGGGTTTTTACGTAGGCATTGCACACAAATTCCTTAAAATTTTCACCTTTCCTACCTTCCCTCTACTCAGTTACCCCTTCCCACATTGCCATCCCATTGACGGCAATATTGCCCGCCCGACCGCCTGGCGACCAACGTGCCGGCTATATGGAATTTCGAAAGACCAATGAATGGATTACTTTAATTAGAATTAGAATTATGTTTGAAAATATTAGTTTGAGGTGCAAAAAATTATTTAAAAATTTATTTTAAAAAACAAAGTTGACCTTCAAAAAGCCATGAAGGTCAACTTCAAGGTTAAAATGAGGGTCACCATTGAATTCCTCGTTTAAACTTACTACAGGAATGACCTTCACTTTTTTGAAAAATATTTTACCTGCGGAAATATGCAACCGTCCCGGGACTTTTTAGACACCATGTATATACGCGCGTGTGTGTGTGTGTGTGTTCGATAGTTTTTGAGTTGCTATTTTGAATAAAACCATCGAAAAAAATTTCCGAGCGTTATTATTGCTAATAATTGAGTTATTAGGTACCCGAGAAATCCGACTTTCGTTTGAGAGCTCGAGATCCCGTGAAACACACACACACGCGTGCGCGCACGCCCACACGCAGACAGAGACCGCCCATAGTAACGGTAATGTGCCACATTTTCAAGTTGAGACAAGCAATTTAAAAAGCGCGCCCAGCTGTTGAAAATGACGATCGCCGTCGCGCGCCTACTAGTCTCCCACTCTTCCTGCTCTATGATCTAAAATCATGCCACGCTCTGTCTCCCGCAGAATCCCGCGGTCTCCCGCGACTAGCACGCGTTTACTTTTGGTTTGAGTTTTTCCGCGAGGTTTTCCTAATTCTTTTCAGAGTAAATTTTTTTTAGGTCTTAACGGAGTAGTTGGATATCAATTGCTTCTAGTTTCAAAAGCAGGGTTAACATCCATTGCGGCATAAAAAATAGAATACATAAATTTAAATTTATTACATTCGCTTAAATTGATTTAAATAACGAGCTTATTATTCGTCCGACATTTCTACGTAACTTTATACTGTAACCAATAAGCAAATTAAGTATATTTAAAATATTTTATTCTATTTTTGTATAGTTTTTAATAATACTCAGCAGAGGCACGTACATTTAAATATAAAAGTTAAATTTTGTTACACCTGTACTTAAAGATATAAAAGCGTGTATTAAATTCAATATATGAGGTATAAACATAATTTTTTATTTGCAATTATTCTTGTTTTCATCTAGTAATAATATTTGGAATAATATATTTTTAAATCCTGTATGAATTATGAAGCTCGCATATCACCGTCATCCATGCGACCTTCACGCGTGCAAGCGATATGTGTCGCAATTGAGGACCCATTTCTCTGCTCAGGTGATTGCACGGCGTGCGGGACAATCCGAACGCGTGCGAGGCATTACGCCATCATTGTGCGCGGACATGCTTGTCTGTGTTTAACCCACTTGGCATCAATAGTACCCACTGACCATGTAGAAATGGAAATATAACTCGTGTTTCTTCTCCATTTTAACATTCAGCATCTCATTCTGACACACTGTTCTCTCCTTTCCCCCTCTAAATTACCACCTTCCCAGTAAGGCTCTCTTCCTGCAGAGGCATTCCAGTTTTTATTATACTATTAATATATGGTATGTTGCATCATTTGATGTACCGAAATTATATATTGTATTATTGACTTAGGTTTACATTTTTGCCAATAAAAAATATTTATCATTATATATAATTATACGAACAATATTAGAAATTTCAGCACGAATTTTAAGAAAAACTTTAGTAAGTTTTATATGATGATATATATATATATATATGTGTGTGTGTGTGTGTGTGTGTGTGTGTGTCCGGATGAAAAGGGCCCTTATGGTCGGTATTAAGGTACTTATAGGGGCATAGTTTTTTTAATGTGCGGACAAGTAGCCTTAATTTAAATGTCTTTATGTTCCAGGAAATGAACTCGAAAGGTTTGTTGAGTCAGTCTAGCTGATGCTGAGCACTGGCTTAAGACATGTAGGGATGTTTCATCATCCCTGCCGCATTTCCTGCACTCTATCGCGGATTCATACTCCATCTTGTGCATGTGATATTTTAGGTGGTTGTGCCTTGTAAGCATTTTAACCACTGTCCTCATGTCTTTCTTGGGTAAACTCAGGATTTTTCCGGCTCTGTATCTCCTGTACGTATTACCCAGAATGGTTTTCGCTTGTCGGCAACCCTGGGTTTGTTTTTAGTACTGAAGGTGCTTCGTCCGTAATAGCTTAGAATGGCCATCCCGACGCAATAAGACGCTAGTCCCAATACTGGTACTGGTTCTATGTATTCACCTGCTGCTCCGGCTTTTGCCAACTAGTCCGCCGTTTCACTGCCTTTGATATCTGTGTGTTTAGAAACTCATATGAGGGCCAAGTTGTTTTTTTCTGCAAGTTGGTTTAATGCCTTTTTGCATTCCTTAACCAGCTCTGATGCCATATCTCGATTTGCAACTGTAGTTAATGCCGCTTGGCTGTCCGATCAGATTCTTATCTGCATACCAGCAGCGTTTTCTTTGAATAATATATCAGCACAGCGAAGGTCGGCCCGGATCGCCGTCTGAAAACGGTGACATGTCGCCCAAGCGCGAACGCTATTTCCCTGCTTCCGGCGCTATCACAGATTCTGAGCCCCGACACTCCCACACCTTTAGAGCCATCTGTGTCCATATTTTCCCCTGAAGGAATGGGTAACCATTTGCTTTCCACATTTATCTGCTTAAGATGTAGACGCGAACAGTCTTGGTAAAGTTGAAGCGTTTTATGATTCTATCTTGCCTCATTTCTAGAATTGGCAGAGTGCTGATGTCACTTGAGAGGGTAGTGTGTCTTAGTCGGTGGTTGTCAGCCTCCAACCACAAAATAAAGGGGTGTCAACTTTTGAAATCTTGTATTTCCACGTAAAAATGACCTTGTAAAACACATCAAAGTTCCAAGATGCCCCCCCCCCTGACTATGATTAGAAAGTTGTCCACTAAAATGCACTGCAGGAGGGGTGGGTAGGACACCCACTTGTAGGATTCCCCACGGATTTATCTCCTTCGCACCCTGTATTTTCAAGAAGGTGCACATTATCCCTTTCCTGTTCCAGCTGCTGCTCTAATTTGACAACGAGAAGATGGAGCGCAGTTTCTACCGAGCACCTCATCACTGATTTCTCTCTCTACCAGCCTATATAGCGTCTTTAGAATAAAGGACGTCAAACTGACTGGCCGGAAATGTTTAACATCAGCGTAGCCCTCCTTCCCAGATGTGGGATGAAGGCCATTCTGTCATCCTTCCATGCCACTTTTATGTGTTTTAGGGCAATACTTGCTCTGAATAGTTTCGTCAGTGGGGCGTACAAAGTACATGTACTTTTGTAGGAGTACTGGGTACACACCATTCGCTCCTGGTGTTTTGAAGGGGCAGAAGGAACCCACAACTTATTACACCTTGATATGATCGACCATGGCGGCGAAACTCCAGTAGACCTTCTCCCTCTCTTGACTCAAGTCTTCCACCTCCCGATCAGTTTGAGTTCGCTGAAATCCCGGAAGTGGACTTCCATTAAGTGTTTCAATGTTTATTTTTCGCATTCAGCAATCTCACCATCATCGAGCCTTATGAGCTCGTAGTGAGCTTCTGGATGTTTTACCAGTATCTTGCGGAGACTTGCTGTTCCTGAAATGTTATTAAACTCCTCATAGAGGACCCACCAAACTTCCTGACTATAAATTCCGGCATTTTTATTGCGTCCATGCTGGGCTTGCAGGGAAATTGTTTTTATATGATGTAGTCAGACCCCTTCACAGAAAATCCGCTGTGCCGAATTAGAGATTTCACCACTCTAGGTGACAGGGGGCCGTTCACCATCGCCCGGGAAATGAGCTGAGGCGATAAACACCTCTAGCCTTTCTGCGCTTTAAACCTCGAGCCTCATTTTAATAACAGTGAGGTCCCTAAAGCCGAGATTAGGTATCAAAATCGCATCCATACCTTTGTTTCTTTTTCGCGCGACCCCCTATATATGGAGCTACATCCTCCCAAGCTACTAATCCTTACTGATAGACCCCTGGTTATAAGCGCCTGTCGCATTTGCTGTTGTGCGAGTAAATCTGCATTATGGAGATTTCTGTCCTAGCTAAGGTCGGTAAGCCAGCCCCTCCCGTTAGGACTGGCTATCTACCTACTGGAATACACCTTTCAAGAATCTGTTGACAGATTGGGCTTCTAGAAGCTCAGGCGCCTCAGAACGGGCGGCGACTTCTCGGGGTTGCTGGTATTTACTACGGTTACTTTGCAGTACTTTTGAAAACACCCTGTTCCATTAATCTCCAGGTTTAGACTTTCTGGTCTCGCGATTAGATGTATGCAGGCTCCGTTACGACGGCCCCCGACCTAATGAATATCGGGTAACGCATCAATTCCTTTAGAGATTTCCTCCTTCAGCTTGTTCAAGTCCTCGGAGATAGATCGGCTTCAGGATTACCCGACGGAACGAAAACCCTCACCAGGGTGTTATTAGCAATCTGCGCGAAAATGAGACCCTGTATTTGTAGAGCCTTCCGCCGTTTTAACTCCCTATCCCGGGGAGTGTCTTTGCAGTCCTTCGACCTTTTGGCTAAAGAACCAGCCTGATAAGTTGGTCCCGATGATGTTTCCGCAGCCATGGCCCCCCTGTGAGGGGCCTTAGCTGTGTTTTGCAAGCCATGCTAAGTGGACTCTCCTTCTCTCTACACCATTACGGTTCTTCTTCCTTACGGATAGTTCCATTAGACAGAAGTCTGCATCACTCCTGGTTAGCTGTCCTTTATGGAGCGGTCCACTTTTTGCGCTGTGTTAGACCAGAAAAATAAGGTAGAAGCTCTGCAGAGCTCCACTTGTAGGAGGCGGGCGTACCTAATATGGAATTCGACCTTGTGTATAAAAGTTTCCGTTAAAACACTACCTTTTTGATTCTGGCACGTTCGCCTCTACTAAGGGCGGTGCACTAGGGTTAGGGTGTTCAATGATTTGTTAACTCTGGTGCTAATTAGACCTTGACAGGGCGATCATACCGTGTCAGGGTGGCATGGGATCACTCCTTAGTTTAGGTACCACAGATTAGAGTCCTTCAGCCCCCCCCCCCTCCCGAGCAGCTACACCTCGCGATGCAGCCCTCTGATTCACCTATTCAAGATCTATAGTCCGTAACTAAATCTGCTAAAATCGGCGAAAGGGAAGAGCCCATTGTTAGTCCTCTTTTTTGAAAATAAGTTTGGTTTTTGAAATTAAAATCTGTACTATTTAGACATAATCGAAGTCCTTCCTCAAAATCTGTCTATGGAATTTTTGTTTTTTCGCGAATTTGATTCCACTTACTGCGAACCGCCTCGACTGCCTTTTCTTTCGGCACATTTTTAAAAAGGGAAACCACGTCTAATGACGCGAAGACATGACTTTTCGGGATATTGAAATTCCTCATTTTTTTCACTAAATCGAAAAATTTCTTCAAAAAAAGATAGTAGATGTTTGGCACGAATATCTACATGTTAGGTTGGAACAATCTTACCCTTTGAACATCTACATTTAAATATCCATTTTTCTCCGTGAATGATCTTAAGTTATAGGTTATATTGACCCGATTGACTCGAACACATATGACAAAATGTCTATATATTTAAAATAAAATTTGATTATAAGTAGCCTACAATAATAGAAATTTAATTTTTATTCGTTCTCCGCTCACATACCCCGTTTTATTCTTTATTTTGAATTAAAAATATTAAACATTACCTCAACTTGACTCAATTTATCATCTGATCAACATTTCGTGCCCTTTATTTTTTTCATTTATGTGCGAATATTCAAGTTTAATTTTAAATTCACAAATAAGTTATCAATTAATTCCTTAAATGATCAGAAATAAGTAAACTCCTCAAATATTTACAGTCGTTATTTGACATAACCATACATGTAATATCTCGGATATTTCAGTTGAACATTTTGGATGTTACAAAGTAACATCTAACTTTTTAATATCTACAGGTGCTAACTTTAAACATATAGATTTCTGTCCTATAGTTAAAAATAACACATGTTAACCCTGAACATCTAGATATTACGTTTGAATATGCATTTTTCTCCGTGTAGCGGCAAAATGGTCTTCATAACCAGCTGTAATTCTTATGCCTTAATATCTTTAAATAAACAGTACAGTATTGCTCAATTTTAAAAGATTAATTTTTTAAAGTCTTTCATTAGAAATAACTCTTCCGTTTAAAATATTTTCAATTTGACTGTGCGGAAAAAACAAAAAATTTCATTTATACTAAAAAAAGATGAACTCTCAATCAAATAGTTATTTTCTCAACTAGAAATAAGACCAATTTTCAACCAAGAAGATTACAATTTATTGTAAATCATGACTTTTCAACAAAATACATGAATTTTTATTCAAACAGTTGAATTTTTAACTAAAGGAAAATTATTTTTGAAATAAAAAGATGAGTTTTTAACCAAAGATGAAATAGTTATGTTTCTAGACAAGAAGATTAATATCCGACATAAAAAGACCAATTTTTAACAAAGTAGTTCATTTTTAAACACAAAAGATACATTTTTACTGAAGGGACCACTCTTTAACAAATAAAATGATTTTGAAACAAAGCAGTTCCACTTTCAACCAAGTACAATTGGATTTTCAATTTAAAAAAATATTTTCAATACAAAAAAATCAATATACAACGAAAAAAGGTATAATGTAGTTAATTTCTAAACCAAACAAGATTAATTTTTTGAAAAGTAGCGAAAAGAGTAAAAAACATAAAAGAAGTTTCATATACAAAAAGGTTTTTTAAGATGAAATATTGTCTAGAAATATAAATAAGATTTTGATGTAATACTGAATCCTTTTTCAATATTTTTTATTTTTATACAAATATTGAGGTTAATTGATGTAAGTAGTAATGGAAATTCACCAATGAAGCCTGCGTTTAGCTTTCCCTGCTTCAATTACATTTAATTTATAAATCAAATTTTATAAAAAACAGAAACATCGCAATTTCTTTCGCGAAACTGTTGATTAAATCACGTTAGATTGCCGTCTTCTGTATTTTTGCGCAAAGTTTGGACAATTTTTTTTTTCGTTGGATCGTGATTGTTTTAAGCCACTTTTATTTCTTTGATACTAGGCAGTCTGATAAGTCCCTGAAAAATGAAACGCGGAGACGTTTTTTTGGCCAAAGTCGGTTTTATTTTTCAACATACTCTCCTTTTAGGTCAATGCAGCGAGTCCAACGATTTTCTAACTTTTTGATACCGTCCGAAAAGTACTCGATCGGAAGGTCTCGAAAATACGCCTCAGTTTCAGCTATGAGCTCCTCATTTGAGTAAAAACGCTTACCGGTGAGCCATCTCTTCAGGTTAGGGAACAAGTAATAGTCGCTGGGGGCCAGGTCTGGTGAATACAGTGGCTGAGGAACCAATTCCAAGCCGATTTCATGTAATTTTGCTTGTGCAATTAAGCATGAATGAACAGGCGCATTGTTTGATGATAAAGCGCTTTTTTCTTCTTCAAATGCGGTCGTTTTTCGGTGATTTCGATTTTCAATCGGCCCAATAATGATGAATAGTATGCTCCGGTTATGGCTTTACCCTTTTCAAGATAGTCCACGAATCTTATGCCATGTGCATCCCAAAATACGGAGGCCATAACCTTTCCGACCCATTGTTGCGTTTTTGGACGCTTCGGAGCACTTTGGCTCGGTGGAACCCACTGTTTTGCCTGTTGCGTTGACTCAGGAGTGTAGTAGTGGAACCAGGTTTCATCCATGGTTATGAATCGGCGCAAAAACTCGGTCGGCTTACGCGAAAATAATGCCGAATTCTGCTGGGGTTGTCACACGAATTCGTTTTTGGTCCACTGTGAGCAAACGCGGCACCCATCGCGCGCAGAGCTTCTTCATGCCCAAAACTAAATGCACGATATTGCCCACACGTTCCAATGATATTCCTACAGCATTAGCTACCTTTCTCAATTTCACTTTGGGATCATTTAGTATCATATCGTGGATTTTTTCGACATTTTCTGATGTAGTGACCTCTTTTGGGCGCCCAGATCGTTCAGCATCAACTGTGCTCGTACGGCCACAACGAAACTCGGTAAACCACTTATGAATTTTTCTGAAAAAAACGATTAAGTACAATAGCTTGTCGAGTAATTTCTTGATCTTTTCTGCTGATTATGTTGATCATGTTTGGATGATTTTTGAAAGGTGGGAAAACTTTGTACCCCGTCTCTAAGATGGTTATACTCAATCAAAATTGACTATTGTGTCCATTATGTTTTCAAAAGTAGTATATATAATAGAAACTAATGTTGCAACATAGTCTAAGTTTTCCATCTGAATTCCAAAGTTGACAATTTTGCGTACAATATGGAGAGAAAGAATGATAAAACTTTCAGTTTAAGTGACAAAATAAAAATAATTCGTGAAGTTCAGAATGGTGCAAAGGAAAAGAAAGACATTGCGGCAATCTTTGGAAAACCAGGAAACACATCAACAATTATTGTTAAGAACAAAGAGAAAATTTCTCTGCTTTCAAAGACTCTTCGTTCCAACCAGATCGAAAACGCATGAAGCTCTCATCTTTTTCGGACGTAGAAAAAGTCATGGTTGAATGGTTGAAAAGTGCTCGGGACAAAAATATTCCAATTTCCACTGAGTACAGTTTGCAACATAGTATCTTAAAAGAAAAATAATTTTTAATAATTCATTGTTGAAATATTGCTGATACAAAAACGAAATAAAAATCTAGTGTCGAAAACGTCATGCTAAAAAATCTGAAACTTTGTTACAGGTTCAATAATCAGAGACAAGACTGAAAATTTTGCTCTAAAGCTAAGACACAATCATTTCAAGGCTAGTATTGGGTGGCTGGATAAATTCAGGTATATAAATGGAATTGTTCCTCAAGTTTTAAGTGGAGAAAGTGCATCTGTCTCAGAAACGGATTGTGAGACGTATCATTTCGCAGTGCTACCTATTTTACTACAAGAATATTTGTAGGAAGATATTTTTATGCTGACGAATTTGGATTTTTCTTTAGATGTTTACCTGACAAGACTCTAGCTTTATAAAATGAAGATTAAAAGTTACTAGTTATGGGGAAAAGTAAAAAACCACGTTGTTTTAAAGAAGTGAAGTGACTACCAGTAAATTATGAGAGCAACAAAACATTGTGGATGACAAGTTCCATATACGAAAACTAGCTTCAGGGAATGCATAAAAAATGTCATCGTCAGCAACGAAAAGTCTTGTTGTTTGTAGACAACTGTCCAACTCATTCAAGAATATTGATCCGAACCGCGAAAGCTATGAAGCTTGTTCACTTACCACCAAATACAACATCCAAGCTACAACCGATGGATCCGGGGATTATAAAAACATTAAGTTCCATTACCGAAAAAGAGTAGTCAAAAAAATGATCAACTTTTTGGAAGAGAGAAAAGGAGAAGTTGAAATCAATTCGCTGAAAGGAATTGTTAAACTGCACAAAGCCGGGGCAGATGTAAAAGTTGCAACAATTGCTAATTGCTCCCGGAAAGCTCGTTTTGTAAAAACCGAAAAGTCAACAGAGAAGATAAGAAGATGAGAAGCAGGACGATATAAATGAGACAGATAGAGATCGACATGATAATGAAAAAGAGGAAGCGGATCAACAAGAATCGGAACAGGTTCAGGAACAAGGTAATGATGCTGTTGATGATGTTGGTTATAATAAAGAGGAGGAGAAGAAGGAGGAGAGTTTAAATGGATTTGGTGAACTGATGTTCGAGACTTACTCTCAACCAAGTCGAGAATGCTGCTGTATGACGCTTCATACAGATCCTAACGAATTTGTAGATGCTGTACGATTTTACATTAACTCTTGTCATTCGTTACAACATCCCGAGTGCCAAGCAATTATCTGCATATTACGTCAAAAACATCATATTTTAGCAAGCGTGACTATTGTGAATTTTGTTTTAACAATATTTAATCTGTATAATTACATTATGGTATTATTTTGTTAAGCTAAGTTAAAAATCTATGTTGTGAAATTGAGGTAAGTATGTCTTCTTAAATAAACAGACTTTTAGGGTTGTCGAAATTTATTTAAAACCTTTCATCTTAGATAAGTATGAGTTAGTAAGATTAGGTAGTATTCGAGCTTCTTCAAATAGCAGTAAAATTTAAATCACCACCACCACCGCCACATCCTCCACCACATCCACTACTACCACCACAAGTGCAGTAAACCCTAGATATAGGGCCCTCTGATACAAAAGGGCACTCTACCTGGGTAATTCCTCACCTTCTACATCCCCAAGACCGGTATAGTTTCATAGTTTCACTGTATTATAAAAATAAATAAGCATTTCAAAGGCAAAAATTTTTTTCCGATTAAATAGATATATTTTGTTGTTTATGTGAAAAATATTCTCATTTTATAATTTTTTGTTATGATCTAATTCATACAGCCATTCAGAAAAGAAAGGTCACAAATAAATTTTTAGAGTGATTGTCTGGTTAGCTGGGATAAAATTTCTATCCTTTATAACACGTGGGCAAATTATTTTTGATCCTTTTAAAAGTTTTAATCTTGTACAAATTTAAATTTCCAGCCAATCTTTAATTTCCCTTAAATTCAACTGATTTTATGGTGATGCCATTTGTTACCGGTGGCAGATATGAACCATTATCTTAGCACAGATATAAACCATTATCTTAATACAGATATGAACCATCATCTTAGCACAGATATGAACGATTATCTTAGCACAGATATGAACCATTATCCCCTTAAAATAAATGACTGATCACTGCTTTAGCTACATTTAGCTTGGAACAGAACCGTATTACAGAATTCATCAAAACAGAAATACTTAGCCTCGCTGCCGTACAAGTGTCCTGTACAGCCATAAGTAACATATATTTACACTGCACAGCTCTACGTACTATAAGATGCTACAGCGCATCCATAAGTACTATAGATGTCCATTGTGCAGGCTTGTGCGCTACCAAGCTATACTGTAATTGGTTTTATGTTATGGATAGGAGATTTAAATTTTCGTGCGCTGGAGACAGACACATCGTTGGGATACATTATCAAATTTCGCGCGCGATCTCTAGAAGCGGTTTCTAGAAGCTTCGAAAATCGCCTAGCTCACTTGGGTCAACTATCTTTCTAGAAAGTCACGAGAACTCTGTGGAATCCCCGATCCAAGTAAAACTTGTACCTGCTGCGACAAATCTGTGTGAGACAGAAATATACGTGTGTACTCTGTTTTTGATAATTTATTACAAAGTATAGGCAGTTAGTAATATATACAAGTATTACATATATGGTAATCTAAGGGCAAAGTTTCTGGAAGCTTCGAGGAACCCCCCACCCCCTTCCCTAGGTGCTTAATGCAAGCTATAGGCAGTTAGCAATGTATACGAGTATTACATATATGGTACTACAGTGTGTCCCATATTTATAGGGCCACCCCATTTTTTAAGGATAATTTTTTTTCTATTGAAACAAAATGCACCAAATATTTTGAGTGGATAAATGAGTCGAATTAACGATTTTTCCTAAAATATAGAGCTCGCAATTCCATTCGTTCATTTATTTGAACATTTTTTCGAAAAAATAGGTGTCCCAAATTAATAGGGCCACTAAAAAAAAACTTCAATTTTTTAGAAGAATAGTAAATAATTCGTAAAATAATGCAATTTAAAGTATATAATATTAAAATTTTACTTCTTACATGCCATAAACATATACATATGTATGTATAAAAACTAAATATATACATACATATACATACATACATTCTTTTTGGGGATTATCGACGTATTTTTCCTATTTTAAAAGTGTATATTCGCACAATATGTTCGAAATAAATATTTCTCCTATTTTTATTGAGGGGATCCCCGTAAGTAGCGGGAGTTCCCGGGTTTTTCTCGCTTTACCTGGCATGCACATATGTATACTCCTGGTATAAATAGGCTTCCGAATGCATTTTTGGCCAGTTAAATTGTGCTTGTGCGTTAATAATATTCGAGGTAACAAAACAAATATGGGAAGAGGGAAAGCATTGTCTGCAGAAGAAAAGGCGTCTCGCAAACAACTAAGGGGTGCAGAAGAATAAAAAATGATGTGGCTCCTCAAGTGTCCAAAAGTACACTGCATCGAGTATTGAAGGATTCCCCTAATTTAGTATATGAAAAAATGCAAAAAGCGCCTAAACTGAAACCTCATCATATGCTGGCACGCTACAATTTTGCAGAAGAGAAGCTGCATTGGACGCACGAATGGTCAAAGGT
>NC_046661.1:52184373-52191089 GCF_010883055.1 Belonocnema kinseyi | reverse complement strand
ATGCCCAAATAAATGAACGAATGGAATTGCGAGCTCTATATTTTAGGAAAAATCGTTAACTCGACTCATTTATTCACTCAAAAAATTTGGTACAGTTTGTTCTAATAGAAAAAAAATTATCCTTAAAAAATGGGGTGGCCCTATAAATATGGGACACACTGTATTAGGCCGAACTTTCTATAAGCTTCGAGAATCACCTTGATCTTTCTAGAAGCTTCGAGAATCACCTAATTCTTTCTAGAAGCTTCGAGAATCGCCTAGATCTTGTTAGAAGCTTAAACGATCGCCTAAATCTTTTTATAAGCTTCGAGAATCGTTCTTTCTAGATTCTTTCTAGAAACTTCGACAATCGCCTAGATCTTTCTATAAGCTTAAAGAATCGCCTAGATCTTTCTAGAAGCTTCGAAAATTGTCTATATCTTTTTTGAAGCTTGGAGAATTGCCTAGATCTTTCTAGAAGCTTCGAGAATCACCTAAATCATTCTACAAGCTTCGAGAACTCTGGAGAATCCTCGATCCAAGTAAAATGGTAATCTAAGGCCGAAGTTCCTGGAAGCCTCGAGAAACCCCCACCCCCTTCACTAGCCACTTATTGCAAGGTATAGACACAGCTTTAACTATATTTCTAGTAAAACAGTGGCGCCATCAATCGGACACAGCTTAAACTACATACATGGTAACACAGTAGCAGTTATCTACCTTGACGACCAAGCAGTTACCGACTGCTGGGAACTGACTGGTGACGCCATCTGTCGGTGGCAGCTGGAACTACGTAGTAGTGTCCTCGGAGTGACATAGGTATACTACTGCCAAACCATATATAGGTATGTTGCCCGCCGTCAAAGAAGCCATTCGAGTCAACGAGGAGCTATGGGAAACCCAATGCGTTCAACCCACCCATATAATAGCCAGAACGGAGGGAGAGCTTCCAGCACACTAGAAAGAGAGGTTTAACCTCGTTCCAGCCCCTCGGGTAGTGCCTAGAGCAGACGCAGCTACCCAAATCCCTACTCAATATTGTACTAGGAGTGTTGAAGTCCAGGTGGACCTCCAGAATCCAGTCGTTTCGCTACCTATAAAAAGAAGCATTGACCATACGAACTCCTAAAACTCTCCACTGCATGAAGCTATTCGATAGAATAACGAGCAAAATGAAAACCTGAAAATAAGAGAGGTTCAGGCTCAGAAACCTCTCCGAAGAGAAGATACCCCTTACGACGCCACTTTGAGGAGGTACTTATACGAAGACCGCAGCGTTATAACAGTCAAGACTCAGCTGAAAAGAAATCCCTACCATCACTCCTGGACATAAAAATTGACAAACCTTCAGCCGTGAATCCAGATATGATCCAAAGGCCATATGTGAAGAGGGAATTTTATTTTGCCGAAAATTGTTTCCCTAAACTTGACCCTGAAATGACTTAATATCTGACGCCCTTGACCCACCCATTAGCTGATAAAGTAATTGCCGATCTCTTAAGAATATTAACGATAACTCCCCGACTCTCAGTTACATTATCAAATATGTTAGTTTTTAACCGCAAGTTCGTATTCTTTGTGGAGCATCTAAGGATTGAGCTTCAATTTTATGTTATGAGAATCGATTGAAGACATTATTCGGACCGAACTTAGACTTGTGTGTAAATAATAAAATAAATGTCCAAATTGTTATAGTTCTAAAATGCTTGAGTTGTTATTTATAAAATAAGAATCCTTTTGCGATCGAACCATCCCCTCTGCCGTATTTTGCGGTAGGCCCGTCCACTTAGCGCCGCCACCAAGGAAAATTGAAAAATGGAATACGCCATATATTTTTGCTTTTTTTGCTAATTTTCTGCTAACAAAAATTTGTTTACTGTTTAAACTTCGGAGAAAAGGGTGGCGGCGCTATCAGGATGTCCACTCAACGCCGCCACCTACGAAAACTTACTAAACATTATTATAATGCGATGAACGATTAGTGCAGATTAATTAAATGACACTTGAAAATTTCCCCCTATTTTATCATTTCCCCACAAAACTACCGTTACACGTGAAATTTTTTTGCTTTTGTTTTGCTCTTCAATAATATATAATACATTCTCCAAAAACTACCCCTAAGTCATAAATACCCACCCCTCGTGATCAAAAACGTTTTAAATGTTGGAAAACCACATGGATACACTCTTGTTCGTAAAACACATTTATAGTTAAAAAGATTCATCTTTTTGATAGTAGATTGAAGTTGAAAAAAGTGATATTCACAAATTAAATGATAAAACCGCAGTTGCAATAAGTTGCGAAACAGGTAAGAAAAATTAACATTTTTAATGGGAAGGTACAATGAGAGGAAAAACATTTGAATGTAGTGCTTTGCGATTCAGTACCCAATTGCGTCATTACACGCGCCAAAGTTCATGAGGATGATAAAATTCCTAAACCTCATAATTTGTTTTATCACAGGAAAATATCTCCGTTCTGCTGCCCTGGGGACACGTATCCAATTCCCGTCAGGGCTGATTTCTTCTGACAAGATTTTTTCTCTTTCAGCTTAGAATTAAATATAAATATCTAATCGTATGCTTAATGTATAAAATTTATAGTGCGTATATCTTTAATATACATAAAGCAGTGAATGCGAATTTATTTCTATTTTGCTCTTTCGACCATGCACGGAAAAAAATGGATGTTCAAATGCAGATGTTCAAAGGGTAAGATTGTAGCACCTAACGCATCGCGCTTTGCAAATTCACGACTATATTTCAAAGCTATATATATTCAATATTAAAATTATGGAATATTATAATTTTAGAACATTTCCAAAGAATAAAAATTAGATGTCCTTAGATAAAATTGATGACGACTTTTTTAAGTCTAAAGAAGAGAACAACGATCTTATGTTTTAGGTTTATTAACTTAACACATTTGACAAAAGGTTTATAAATTTGAAATAAAATTTGAGTTTAAGTAACTTAAAATAGATAAAATATTTCATTCAGGTTACAGATCATTCGTTCTCCGATTATTCATCCCCGTTTTTATTTTGAATTAGAAATATTGAATATTACCTCAATTTGACTGAATGCATCATCTGGTCGACATTTTATACTCCTTATCTGTTTTTCGTTCGAGTATGAACATTAAAGTTTAATTTAAAATTCACAAATAAGTTATCAATAAATTCCTTGAATGACCATATATAAGTAAACTTCTCAAATATTTAGAGACGTAATTTGACATAACCATACATGTAATACCTCGGATTTTTCAGGTGAACATTTTGAATGTTAGAGGGTAACATTTCACATTTTAAGATCTACAGATGCTAACTTTGGACATCTAGATTGTTGTCCTATTGTTAAACATATAATATGTTAACCCTGATCATCTAGATTTTACTTTTAAACATCCATTTTTCTCCGTGTGGTTATTTTTCCTATTTTCTATGCGAAAAATTAGAAATGCGTATGTATGAACATAGATAGAATGTCTGAACTATAGTGTTTTGTAAACTTCACAGTGTATCCTAGGGATTATAGGGAGCGTCTTTTGGTATAAGTGCAGTTATTTAATCATTTATTTTATATTCCAGTAAACATAGTAACTTCACAGTTTAATATTCACAATAGCAATTCTTGTAATAGTGGCTCTATATCCTGGCTTGCTATTGTCGTATTTTAAAAATAAATATTATTTTTCAAATTTTATAACTGAAAGTTTCTCCGTGCACTTTGAACAATTTAAAAATGATTTAGAATGCCAAATTAACTACATGAAACTTGAAAATTTCCTCTTCTTCATAATTTTCCCGAAAAAATACCCATCCACGTGAACGTATGCAGCGGAACATTTATATGTATGAAAAAAGCATAAAAAATAATACAACTCAGAAAACACTGTTAGTTGATATTTTTGCTCTCTTTTGCTCTCTCATAAGGAATCATTCACAAATTACGTAACGCGTTTTTCTTTTTTTCATATCGCTGTATCACTGTTCACTTCACGGAAATTATATTCACATATTTACTTAAACAAAAAAAAAACGTGTTACGTAATTTGTGAATGATCCCTATTATATAATACATTCCCGGAAAATTACCCCTAAGTCATACATACCTACCCCTCGTATAATTTCCCCAAAACGATCCTTTCACACAAACGTATGCAACAGAACATATATATGTATGAAAAAAGCATAAAAAATAATACAACTTAGAAAAAAATGTTAGTTGATATTTTTATTTTTTTTTTTGCTCTCTGATAATATATAATACGTTCCCAGAAAACTACCCCTAAGTCATACATACCTACACCTCGTGATCAAAAACGTTTTAAAAGTTAGAAAACCACCTTGACAAATGTAAAAATGTTTTAGAACTACAAATTAATTACATGACACTTTAAAGTTTCCCTCTAATTATAATTTCCCGAAAAAATTACCCTTCCACTTGCGAATATGCAGCGGAACATATATGTGTATTAAAAACTGATAAAAAATAATACGACGGGAAATTTTCAAGTATTATGTAATTAATTTGGAGTTCTAAATCATTTTCACATTGTTCAACCTGGCTTTCCAACTTTTAAAACGTTTTTGATCACAAGGGGTGGCTTTGCATCGCTTAGGGTTAGTTTTTGTGGAACGTGTTATAAATTATAGGAGAGCAAAAAAATATCAACTAACAGTGTTTTCTAAGTTGTATTATTTTTTATTCTTTTTTCATACATATATATGTTCCGCTACATAGTTCACGTGGAGGGTAGTTTTTCGGGAAAATTATAAAGAGAGGAGAATTTTCGAGTGTTATGTAATTAAATTGAATTTGTAAATCATGTTTACATTGTTGAAGGTGGTTTTCCAATTTTCAAAACTTTTTTGATCACGAGTGATAGGTGTGTATGACTTAGGGATAGTTTTTGGGGACCGCATTATATATTATTGAAGAGCAAAAAAGACCACAAAAATGTCAACTAACAGTATTTTCTAAGTTGTATTATTTTTTATGCTTTTTTCATACATATATATGTTCCGCTCCATACGTTCACGTGGAAGGGTAGTTTTTTGGGAAAATGATAAAGAGGGGAATATTTTCAAGTGCCATTTAATTAATTTGCAGCCCTTAATCAGGTTTACATTTTTGAAGGTGATTTTTCCACTTTTAAAATGTTTTTGATCATGAGTGGTAGGTGTCTAAGACTGGGGTAGTTTGTTTTTGGAAACTTAATATATGTCATAAGAGAGCAAACAAAAAAATCAAAACAATCTCCACTAATCGTTCATCTCATTATAATAACCCGGAGCAAAATCCTAATACTCGGCAAGTCCTCCCTGCATGCTCTGTCAGGAAAATTAGAGTTCTGCGCGAAGTTAGAGAGAGCTTTTCAGTCCTCGTTTTTCCTCGAAAAAGCTCGAACATTGCGAATTCGGAAATAAGTAGGCTTCCGCGAGCATTAAAGACACTTTAGCGAGCACTTGTGAAACATTGAATATTTGTTTGAAATCTCACAACGTGCTCGCTTAGTACTCTAAAATCATCGGGCAAACTCGGTTTGGTAGAGCACGGAGACAGTGTTAGGATATCGCGAAATCCTCTTTAATTCTCGCGGAAGCCTACTTATTTCCGAATTCGCAATTTTAGAGCGTTTTAGAGGAAAACGAGGACTGAATAGCTCCAGCCCCAACCGCGATAATCCAGCTAAATCAAATAACCATCATTCCAAAAATGCGCATATTAATCATTCCAATACAGACAATAACAACCTATATTGTCAACCAAATCCATATATATTGTTAACTTCTCAAAACGCTAATGCTTCGCCAGACCGAATACCAATTTGTTGGAACTGTGACAAGGAAGGTCATCGTCGCGGCCAGTGCTTGGAATCTAAATCGATCTTTTGCTTTAGGTGTGGTAAAAAGGATGTGGTGAGAATTTTCTGTGACAGATGTTCCGGAAACGAATCCAGGAGTCGTTGAGTGGGCCCGTAGCGACCCCTTATTTGCATGAAGAACCCTCTTCTGATTCAGATAAAATAAACCAAATTTAATAACATTTTATGAAACCTCCGGTGATGATGGAGTGGCTAGAATCCCAATTATCCCATCTAATTCAGTTACTCCTATGACCGAATAATCATGTTTCGAATATTCACGATAATAACACCGTAGAAAGAAATACGAATTTGAATTTATTTTGCTATATCAGAATACCTAACCCCGACAATTTCGTCCGTAGAGGTAATCAAAAACTACCTAGTGACCCCGATCAGAGGAGCCCAATCTTCAACATTTCCGAAATTCATTATTGTCTTGCCCCACTAACTGGTTTGGAACCGCTAATGTTCGTTACTTTGCGCATTCTGGGTCACCCTGTAAGGGATATGCTTGACGTTGTTGCAACTCGAACGTTTGTTAGTCCAAGTCGCGAACGTTAGTATTGAGGTCGTTTGTCACGAAATCATGGCGAAAGTAGAAGAGAATACAGTTGAAAACTGTTCCGGTTTAAATGAGTTAACTTCAGAGCAGGCAATAATTTTCAAAAACTTTTTAAAAACTGAATTGTTAGAAATTCTTAAAAACCCGGGGCTAACACTTTTCACTGAACATTCTATCGATGTGGGCGGACATCTGGCTACTATGTAACATCATTACCTACGAGGGTGGATTGATAAGTTTCCGGCCTGACCAAGAAAAACAACGTTTTTAAGATTTTTTTTTTTTTTATTTCTCAACATAA
>NC_046661.1:52180746-52184273 GCF_010883055.1 Belonocnema kinseyi | reverse complement strand
CAAGCTATCTAAGGATGGTACTATAGAACGCCACCTCAAGGTAGGCCTAGTGGCGCCATCTCTTGGTCAGGCCGGAAACTTATCAATCCACCCTCGTAGTGTTTCCTAAAGTCACGGAAGCGATAATCGCTGAGGTCGACAAAATGCTAGCCGATGGCATCATAGAACCTTATAAGATCGATTTGTCGTCCCCTATAGTAATGGTCAGAAAATTAGATAAAAGTTATCGCTTATGTTTAGATTTTCGTAAGCTTAACGCCGTTACTAAAAAGGACGCATATGTCCTTCCACAAATGACTGGAATATTGTATAAATTACTAAAAGCAAAGTATCTACCTAAAATCGATTTGCACAAAGAATTTCTTCAGATTCCGCTTCATCCAGAAAGCCGGGAGAAAAATGCTTTCACAATACTAGGTCGCGAGCTTTTTCAGTTTAAAAGAATGTCCTTTGGACTTACGAATGCCCTAGCGACTTGCCAGAGGTTTTGTAACCGTTTAATAGACCCAGAAATGGATCTCATTGCCTTGCCTATCTGGATAGCATAGTAATAGTGACGGAAAACTTGGAGGAGAATTTCAAGTGTTTGTCCAGGGTACTCAATCAAATTGAAAAAGCCGGACTTAAAATCAACTCCAATAAATGAGAATTTTGCGTATCACGGGTCCATTACCTCGGTTTCCTGGTTAACGAAAAAGGATCGCAATTGGACCCTGATAAAGTGGCCCCTATACTATAATACCCTGCTCCCCGTAATTTGAAAGGTTTAAGACGTTCCATAGGAATATCTACTTGGTATCGAAGATTCATCCTGAATTATGCGACGTTAGCATCACTCCTAACTAAATCACTTCGAAAGAAGAAAAAATGAATCTGGGAAAAGGACGAACGATTGGCCTTTGAAGAAGTAAGAGCTTATCTTGCGAATGCCCCAGTGCAGCCCTGTCCAGACTTTGATGTTCCTTTCGAATTACAGACCGATCTTAGTAATACTGGATTAGGTGCCGTACTGACTCAAACACTTGATGGTATCGAATATGTGATATCCTATGTGAGCAGAACCATATCCTTAGCTGAACAACAGTATAATACTACCGAAAATGAATGTCTCGCTGTCATCTGGACAATTAAGAAGATTCGCGCATAACTCGCGGGTTACCAACAGACCAGAGCAGCCTGTATTGGTTGCATAACCTTGAAAACCCGAACGGTACGTTGGCAAGATGGGCTCTATCGCTGTTGGAATATGAGTTCGATATGGTTCACCGTAAGGGCGCATTACACAATGTGCTTGGTATTTTATGGTATTTTCGCCGATTTCTTGCTGTTTCTAATTTTCCCGAAAAATTCCCAAAATGGAAATTAACTGATAATAAACTTTACCACTACCACCCAGACCCCGTTATATCGACCCTAGTTATCGATATAAGTGAATGGAAACTTGTTCCTAGTGATGAAGAACGTGAAACGGACCTCGAGGAAGCTCACGATGGCCCACAAGCAGGCAATTTAGGTACACAAAAAACTTACACGCGAATTGCTGCTGATTATTTCTGGTCAGCAGTAAGACTGAATTTAAATATTTGCTCATCATCCAAGACCTAATTACTCTGTAATTTCGCGCCCTTTTCCGATTTGTGCGATGTCTTCGCGGCCTAACTTGCGACTCTTCCTCTTTCCGTTCATGATTTCCGAAGTGCCTAGTTGCCGAGTATATTTTTAAATAGTTTTTGTTGAGTGTATTCATCGGATCGCAGTTAAGCCTATTTTCGGAAATTCTTCGCCCAGGTTACCCCATCACTGATCGAAGAATCGTTTAGGAAAATTATCTCCAACTTTCGCTGTGAAATGTTTCAGCCGATAAGGTCTTTTGATTTTATGGTAGGAAAACCTTTGTGCACGTAGCTATTATTATTGTTATTTGATCTTTTGTACGTTGTGTTATTATATTATGCTGTGAAAGATTATGTTTGAGGGTGTTGGTTAAATCCGACTTTAAATGATTTTTTTCATAGGTACGGCACTAACTCAATATATATTTTTACCGAAAGATTTGCGAACGAAAGAAAGAAAACTTGTCGAATATCCGGGGTTTTGCGAGATCCTCGGATCAATAAAATGTTGAAAAATCAACAAATTTGTTGAGGAAATGACCCTAAATTTTGCAAAATATGTTGCGAAATGGAGAAAAAGCCAGACAAAATTGACATGCCCTGTGAGTGTCTTGTAACTGTATTTGTAATCAGCCACCAGGATATCTGTCAACTTCACGCCATGCCCCGATACCGTGCATTGGCATGAAGTTGGCAGCTAGCCTGGTGGATGATTACAAATACATTTGCAAGACACACACAGGGCATATTAATTTTTTCTGACTCTTTCTCCGTTTCGCACCGTATTTCGCAAAATTTAAATTCACCATCATCAAGGCGTGGCCCTTTGAAAACCTGGTATATCTCGAGAATTCTTTTATTATTTTACAATTGTGAGTAAAAAAATTAATTTGCAAAGGATTCTAACTGTTCATATGCTGCCGTCTGCTACCCACTGATTTCTATCTTTCGCAAAATTCATATTTGTCGTGAAAATAATTATTTCCTCAACAAATTTTTTGATTTTTCAACATTTTATTGATCCGAGAATCTCGCAAAACCCCGGATATCCAAAAAGTTTTCTTTATTTCGTTCGCAAATCCTTCGAAAAAAAATATATTTTGAGTCAGTGCCATACCCATAAAAAAATAATTCAAAGTTGGATTCAACCAACACCTTTAATTTGATGAATTTTTCTCGCGGAATACGTGGACACAGAGTTTTCCCTATTATGTCGATTTGAAACTGTTTTTCGCTTGTTGGATTCAAAATGATAAACTGGTCATATTTCTTCTTTTTCTGTTCGATATTGTATTTTGCCGAAAATTGTTTCCCTAAACTTGACCCTGGGATGATTTAATTGCTGACGCCCGTTCTAAGATGTTTGAGTTGTTGTTCATAAAATAAGAAACCTTTTGCGATCGAATCATCCCCTCTACCGTATTTTGCGGTTCTGAGCTAGCTGGCATCTTTAACGGTGCACCACTTAAAAAAATTACCTTTCATTATGTTATCTCTAAGTTATCGTACTTTATGTTGTTTTAAATAAAATTAAGATTTATTTTATCTTACGTTGTCTTATGTTTTGACCCACGATACGTCTGGCGCCCTGGAAAAAGTGAGTACGATTCTCTTACTCGAAATTTCGATTTGCAATGCCGAAGGGGTATTATAAGAAAGTTAAATAACCATCATAATATTACAAACAGTAGAATATATGAAATCGAAAGATAAAAAGATAGGTATATTTTCAAGTCATTTGAAGGTTGAAGAATTTGACACACATTTAATTTTTTATTTTTCAAAGTACAATTTCAAAATGTTTTCGCGGGTAATTATGGGTCCGGATGCAATAAGGGCACATAAAATTTTTTCGTGCGAAAACGAAGTCCCCTGGAGGCTTTAGAAAAAATTTTCGAATTTTAATTTTCAAAA
>NC_046661.1:52149942-52180646 GCF_010883055.1 Belonocnema kinseyi | reverse complement strand
CTTTTGAAAATTAAAATTCGAAAATTTTTCTAAAGCCTCCAGGGGACTTCGTTTTCGCACGAAAAAATTTTATGTGCCCTTATTGCATCCGGACCCACAATTTCTACGGTTGGTAAATAAATTATATTTGTCGGGATATTTATAAAATCGAATTTGCGTATCTACTTTAATCACTTTAGCTACTATATATTTTTTTAATTTGTATAAAATTTGAATTTATAATAAGTATTAAATCAGTCAGTAATAAGATTCATAAACTCATATGATAATCACTTATTCGATGTTATAATTTACCCCTGCGACATTCATGTATCTTTAATTGTATATTGATTTATTTATATTTGTATATTAATGCATATAAAAAATTGTATAATTCGAAAATGCATCAGAACTAACAATTTTCGGCCGCAAGGATGGGGCTCTGTGTTACGCATGTGGACTTTGGTAGGGCCCGAAACATGGCCGGCTCCCATACTTGTGAAAACGTCAAATTATACGCTCGGTTGCAAGTGCTTTAAATTAGGTGCTAAGTGTGCGATTTCATAGACAACATATACAGAGAGTTTCTGGAGGTTCGCATGATAAAATTTCAATATGAGTTGAACTTTATAATCACATGAAGTTTTATAGGAGTCACTTCAAAGTTTTTTTGTCAGACATTTATAGCAATCCAAAAGTTTTCATGAGAAACATGATGTCAAACAAAGGTCCACGCTTCTCCGCTTTGATTCCTATTGAAATACAAAGTCAACGAGGTGGTGACTAAAAAATTAAAAAATTCTCTGGACCTAACTGCTATTTTAGTTTTAAACACGTTAACAATACAGGTGTAGGCGCATGGTTATTAGGAGCTATAGGAGCCTAAACTCGCCAGAGTAAAAATCGTTGGTAGTCGTCAATTTTGCTATAGTTTGGCCGAAATTTTGTATCGGCTAATTTGTTTTTAAGATTTTTTACCTCAAATTCGAATTTATTTACCCCTAGACCCCAAGGACGAATAATTTTCACGAACGTAACGTCAGTTTTTTCAAATTTGATCTACCATTTTATGGCGGCCATCTTTTTACCATTTTCATCTGAAATTTAAATTGCTTGACCCAGAAAACATAAAGGTACTGAGTTTGAAGAAAGTTTGCTTACTATTTGAATTTTGGCCAACTTTTCAGGTGTTTTCAATCACTGTACTCAGCCAGAACAAGCTGCACTCAAAAAATCTTGGGCGAGCTGCTCGCCCACGTGACAGAGCTGCAACACCAAATGCGTCGCGCACTGTTCGCCTGTAGCTTGGTACGGATCCTCTCTCTTGTTGGGCACGCTGTGTGCCCACATTGGAACAGATGTAGTCCCAATAGTGTTGGTGTAGTCCCAGTGGGCACAAAGTTTGGCCACATCTTTACGACATCGTTACGACATCTTTACGATAACTTTACGACATCCAATGTCCATGTCGTTAAGGTGTCTTTACGATATCGTAAATAAGTCGCATGATCTGACGATGTATTTACGACATCGTAAAGACAGCGACACGACATGGACATAGGATGTCATAAAGTTGTCGTGAAGATGTAAATACGTCGCCAAATTTTGTGACCACTGGGGTAATAAGTAACTCTCCCTTTAGGCGGGAGAACAGCATTCTCAAGCCAAGTTTCGTGGGGAGTCTGTTTCATTTTGCAAACGGTTTGTCGTAATATACTTAGAACTTTTATTAAATTAATATGAAATATTTGTGAAATCCTTTGAAATCTTCAAGAAAAATGTTTAGTCGTTTAAAATCTTTAAAATTATATTAAAATCTTTAAAATCTGGTGTACTGTACCCTTTATGAAACCTTTTATATTCTTGAAATCTTTTAAAATCCTTCTGAATTTTTTGGAATATTTGAAATCTTTGTGAATTCTTCTAAAATCTTTTTAAAAATTTGAATCATTTAAAATCTTTGGAATATTATTAAACCTTTGAAATCAGGTGTACTGTAACCTTTTTGAAATGTTTAAAATTATTAAAATCTTGTAAAATCCTTTAAAATATTTATGAACTTTTTTTTTAAATTTTTTGTTTTTGATTGAAATCATTGGAATGTTCGAAGTATTTGTGAAATATTTCTAAAATCTTTTGTATTAATTTATAATTATTAAAATGTTTGAAATCTTTGTGAAATATTTTGAAAACATCTAAAAAAATGTAAAATCGTTTAAATCTTTGAAATGTTTTAAAATCTAATTTACTGTAACCTTTAAAAAAACTTTTAAAATCCTTCAAATCTTTAAAAAATTTTCAATCTTTGTGGAATATTTAAAGTTTTGTTACATGCCTTTTTGAAATCTCTGAGATCTTTGAAATCTTCGTCAAATTGTTGTGAAATCTTTAAAATATGGTGTGCAAGCCTTTTTAAATTCTTTGATATACGTGAAATCTTCGTTAAATTTTCAGAATGCCTTTAAATATTTAAAACTTTTCAAAATATTTAAAAATATTTTTCAATCTTTAAAAATATTTAGAAAAATTTTTTAAATCTAAAAATATCTCGAAATATCCTTTGTATGGCCATGACTTATTCTAATTCTGAAAATGATTTAACATCAAAATTTGCAAGTAATAATTTTTTAAACTTGTAAGTTGAATATCACAAAAGATTAATACCTTAACTATTCATTAACTTCAACTTTAACTATACAATATTAAAGTCTGTTCATTGCAATCTATAAAATAATTAGAAAAGTCTACAAAAAGATTCTTAAAATCTCTTTGTTTATTTTGTCATGCAAAAAGGTAAATTATATCTTGATAAATAAAAAACTTTTTTGTAATAAGGTTTCTTTGAAAAAAAATGTTTTTTCGTGATAGACTGAAAGATTTAAATTACACTTCTTATTTAAATAGAAAAATAACTGTTTTAAAAGAAAAAAATTAAATTCAACGTTGTCGTGAAAAATTCAAGGAGATTTCTATGTTTTCAAGGTTTAAACAAATTCAAGAAGAATTTCAGGTTTTTAGGGTCGCTGGAAACCCTACTTTATGATGTAATTCTACCGAAAATGTTTATTCTGAAGTAATCATTTTAATTGTTTGCTAGAAATTATATGAACAACTGTCTATATGTGTTTCATTTAATGAAAACAAATCGAATTATTGACATAATCTTCAGTATAAAATCAGCCACAACAGGTTTTAATAAAAAAGTAATTTTTTATAAATGACTATCACGCAATTGTTTGTACAACTTATTAATAAAATTGGACTTGTTTATTTAGTCTAAAACTATTTTATGGAACAGACAGGTAACATCATAAAGTCATTCGCAGAATGTTAAAAAAAATTATTATTTTGTTCTGTATGAATATACGAATATAACACAATTGTTTATATAATTTGTTGTAAACAAATTTTTGACTTAGAATGAAACTTTAAAATTATTTTTTTGTCGAAAAAATATTTGATGTCGTAAAAATTCGATAGATGTCTATTAGATTATAATACCCGTCTATGGCAATAAAATGTAACTTAAACACTTTATTTTCATTTTACTTTTATCTAGGCATTAACTTAATTGATTACTGGTGTACTTAATTGTTTACACGATGACAAAACTCAACGACGACCTGCAGTTCAATTTATCCGCGAAAATCCATTTCTGGAGTGTGGGGCAATTGCTATCTCTTTTGTGGAACTACAACGTTTTTAAGAGTCGAAAAAGGGTCTGCTCGCACGTTTGGCACTATTGCTCACCCAAATTTTGTGTCGCTGCTGCACCAACCGCCGTGGTGGCGCTGCGTTCCTACTAAGAAGACAGCTGCTTGCCCAAAATTGTTTCAGCGTGGCAACAAAGAAAGAAAGAAAGGATACTCTAAGACCAACCTCTGGCAGACATCCAATAGAAGAAAAGTAATTCTTCAGGACATGATGAAAACTTCAACATGCAGCTTTCTCCACAGTAAAAAAAGTGTTCAAAATGATACTGAAATCAATATCATTTTGATATGCAACAGAACTGATACCGAATTCAAGATCATTTTGATTGGCCGAAGATAATGATCGACTTTGGAGATCATAATGATCTGATTCTGGATCATGGATGAAGTCAAGCCAACATGGCTGACGTTCTTACAATATTTTAGCTCATATTCGAGCTTTTTATGGTTTCTGATCGTGCAGTGTACTTGAAAAGTTGAAAAAATACCGAAATCTGAAAGCAGAAAATATCACCTGTTAAGTGCAGTTGTCACTTGCGTGAGGTTAGATACAATTTTTAGATTATGTCGTTATGACGCCCGCACCAATAATTGGCGGCCATTTTGTTTAGACTGACAAATGAACCAAAAAATGAGATCAAATTGATCCGAATGGAACATCATTATGATCTCGAGAGTCAAATGACCGCTGGAGCAAAATGCTCTGCAACAAGATTGATCCTTTTTTTTACTGTGTCTCAAGCCCAAAGTTTGAAAGTTCGCTCGAGATCTGCAGATCCGTTAACACACACTCAACAAGTCGAACCTGTAAAGGTTCATCCGCAAATAGTAAAAGAGATTGATGACGCTTTAGAAAACCACATTTACTATCTTATCTGAAAACATCGTGTAAAAAAAACGTCAACTTTCAGAGAGGTGTCTTTGAGGCCATAAGCATGAGCTCATTTGCCTTTTGCCTCACAATATTGCCACTATCTGTCACACTTTACCATTTCGAGTGGTACTTTTGCGGCAAACCTGAAAATCAAAAGCATAAGGTCATTCATGTATTTTACATGCACGATCTTAAGATCTATGCTAAAAATAAAAAGCATTGCCAAGGAATACACTCAGAAGATTGGAATGGACTTCGGGTTAGGGAAATACGCCAAAGTTTATTTAAAGCAATGAAAAAAAGACATTCCCGAAGACCTTGAATTCCTCAACAGAAGTGCTATACGACACATTGACGCTAAAGAGACCTAACATACCTGGGCGTGCCACAGAGACGCATTCAGGACAACACATCTGCAAAGGATACTCGCCGAAGTAGATACAAACGTCTTATCCTGTAGATTTCGTCCTCCGAACTGTCAACGAGGCACATAAAGTATCTACAAAGAACATGCTTGCCATCCTGGAAATATTTCATTCACTTGGAGTGGTTCCATGGATGAAGGACGAGCTCAGATCTCGTGATATCGGGACGCAAACATTTTTGCACATGAACAAAAGCATGCACCGTCAGTCTTCTGTTCCACGACTCTATATCTCACACCGTCAATAGGGTCGCGGAATACTGAATCTTGAATCTCTTCGTAAAAGGATTCGTCTGAGTACGGCACATATAGACGCAATTTGATGAGATCCTCTTCTTAAAATGGTTAGAAAGTACGAAGCAGTGGGCAAGGGAGCGTTTGTGTACAAAGCAGCGGAGGAGGCTGCTGAAACACTCGGACTTAACTTCAGTATTAGGGGTGAGCAAAATGCATCAAATCTTATCTACCCAAGAAAAATGAACCGATAAAAACCGAGTCGGTTTGAATTGCGTATCTGTCATTTGCCGATTGAAAGAATGAAAATTCAATGGGTTGGCCATATTTTTAATCAGTCACCTGAGAGCGGAGCTTTAAATCTGCCATTCCACATTCGTTAAAATGCTTAATGAATGGAGTTGAATGAGACTGAATAACCTGTAATAATTCCTATGGGCATTCTACAATTCATTAATGTGCACATGAATGGATTGAGATTCAATATGAAATGGAGTTCTTAAAAGATCACACCCAATGGTAAAAATAGGATACGCACATGGCAATTTTCAATAAGCGTGAATCTGCCAATTGTAGGTTACCTCAGGTTATGTTTAACTGAGTAGAATATGCAGATTAAAATTTTAAAGAATTAATTCTTTCGAATGAGAAGTAGGAAGTAATACATTTGATCAGGACAATTCTGATTAAACAAAAATTAAAGAAATTCAAGTTAAACAATGTTGTTATATATTATAATTGATGCGACAATTTATTTCTAAATAATTATTGATTATTTAGCTGTAACTCTATACAATGGTTGTCAACAGATTATTTTGAGCAAGTATTATAAGATTTGTTTTGAATTAAGCGTCAGTGACATTAAATTTATGCAGTGCACATGCTAATGGCTGCAGGGAGTCCACGTGTTAGAAACGAACTCTGCAATTCTCTCATATCCATTTGCATCACATACATCCAAATGTTTAGTAATTCATTACCTGCATTTTTTTAAAAGGTAATTTCTGTAAAATAAAACGACAGTGATAGTTTTTGTGAATTTAAGTTTTATATCAGGTAAATGTAAAGTTTCATATAACCTACAGATTGTAACTTATTTATTTTTCACTTTCCGTGAATTTTTTTTTAACATTCTGGTGTGGTGTGATGCAAATATGTGAAAAAAAATATTCAAGAAAATCAATTAAAATGCCTGAAAATAAATAGTCTGTAAATAAAAGTAGACTACATGTATGCCAGGATTTTCTTAAAAGTTGCCCATTTAACTAGTTTTTAATATATAATTTAAACCATTCAAATCAATTTTGTTTACATTAATAATTTTCTATCGGTACTATTGTTCCTCTATTCGTTAATGCTAATTCATAATTGCTACTGAATGGGTATGAAAAAAACATTTCGTGGCCGATTAAAAAAGCCGGTTTCTCATTCGAAACTCACTCTAACCTATGGACAGGTATCTGGAATTCCAGTGACAGATACACTATTCATAATACCTCAAAACCCATTCAAAAGCAAGTGAATGGATTTTTGTTTCGTGGGTATCTCGAGTACTAACTCCTGAAAGCGCGGATTAAGAAAGCACAAGAGAAAAACTTCCGTGAAAAGCTCTTTGATAAGCCAATCCACGGTATCTTCCATAGAAATGGGGAGGATCAGCCGATGTCGTGTGAGTTAACGTTTGTATGTCAAGACGGTGTCATTTCCACTTTAACATACCGTCGCCACGTTTTGATTCAAAACATTCCCGATGATAGCTGCAGAGCGTCCCGTGCACAGCCCAAAAAATCTAGGACGCATACTATCTACTTGACTAGCTCATGCAGAAACGACCTACATCCAAAAGCACAATGCGGCACTGAGAGCGCTTTATTACCATATATTTTACTCTAACACCATTAGCCTTAATACAGCTCCGCTAAACGCTCCTAGGAAAATTGAGTCAATTGTCGAGAATGAGAAGTGCCGCATATATGGAAACTTCATATGCACGACAATGGTTTCATGTTGCGCACTCGAGGCCTCACATAGATCTCCTTGATTTCGAGAAACAAACTATTTTCGTTATCGAATTTTCGGCACCAGGTGATAAAAACATCATAGCCAAGGAGAATGAAAAGACCTCATAAGGGAGTTGCGACGGTTATACGCGGAATATTCTGTTAAGCTAATCGGCCTTATCATCGGCGTCGGATAATTGCATTGAGTCAGTCCCAGACTGTAACAACCTATTTTGTGGTCGTGAAACATGGTTACCGCTGAAACTTTACCGCGATTTTGCTGGGAGCGGGTGCATTTCTTCAGATTAGCACCTGTTGCCGGCGAAATCCCGCGGTTTTCCTTATGACAAACTTTTAATATACATGCGGTTCTTGAAATTCAACTTTTTTAAATTAGGAACGCTTTGAGTTTGAAAAGGTTCTGCATGACATTTTTCAAATTTACCAATATTCAAATTTTGAAAATTCGTAACGGTTTTACCCTTTTCTCACTAAAATATTGTCTATTGCAATGTGTATAATGTATTTGCACTCGCTACCGTATGATTTCGTTGTACGGTAGTGAGACCTGAACTGACCAAAAAAAGGATAAGAGAAAACTTAACGCGGTTAGGATACGTTTCCTGCGGAATATATGTTGTAAACCGCTAATGGACATAATCAGTAATAAGAGAATTCTTAAAGAATATTATGTAGATGAAACACTGTATTACACGAGTGAAAGAAATTTATAGACATGTTTCAGTTATGTAAAAAGAATGGCAGGAGAAAGATTGTCGAAACAAGCACAATAAAAAAGTTTCAGCAGTTTTTACTAAAACTAGAGGAAGAAAGCGCACGGTACATAGCTATTCCAAACTTGTCCAGATCTCTTCTATATGTATGTAATACACATATAGAAGCGTGCGCTTTCTTGCTACATTTTTAGTAACAACTATTTAATCACTGTCCATTACAGAATAAAAAACTTTTCAACTTTATTCTGTTATTTTCTAAACATTTTTAAATAGTAAAAAGTTCAACACCAACTGCCGTTAAAGATGTTACCAGTAACCGACCGAGTCCATCGCTCTGCACCTTGCAGAATTGAGTCTATCAAATCATGTGTATTGACGATATGGAGTCAAAGTTTGTTTACTATAACTTCGTTTAAGGTCATGTAATGAGTATAACAGCTGAGTAAGTTAGCCCGGAGTAAGTTAACGCGGAAATTTTTTTCGGCAAATGTTAATAAATATTAAAGGATCATTTGTGGCCTTGCAAAGAGTTGGAGGAAAAAAAAGTTTATTTATGCAAATAATGATTATCGACGGATACATTTAGGTTTTACAGCAGAAGCTTGACTTTTAACTTTCTCTGACGGTAATCATGCAATCTGTTTTACCCACAGATCCCTAGAAGTTCGAAGTTGTCTACTCGCTGTGCTAGTGCTGCTTTGACACAGCTGATACCAAACTGATACGTATGTCAGACCAAATAAGTTTATTTGCATTTCAAGTGCAAACATTAGTTTTTGCATTAATTCTGCAAAATGTTTGTGAGCGATTTTGGTTCTTTTGCCCCACTTTGGTCAATATAAACCTCAAAATTAGCCCATTGACAACATTACAAATTGCTTGCAGAGGTTGACGTCAGCACGGTCGGTATTTCTCCAAAATAGTAATTTAAAAAAAACTTTTTTCACTATTCTAATTATTTAGGATCAGAGACACATTCTTGCATGCCTGCTATTTATAGTGCCAAATTTTTAACACGATATCTCATTTCGTTTAGACGTAAGTTGGGAAAGAAAAATTGAAGACCAGGTTTGGTCCAAACCGCACGAATGTATTTGAGGAACTTTATTTTTCATAATTATACCCATTGCTACCCTGAAAAACTTATAATTTCCCTTCATTTCATAAAATAAACTCGTTCGAATAGAGCCTAATGCTTTGCAGAGTAAAATTAAAGATCCAATTCGATTGATGGCAGAAAATCGAATTATATCTATTCCACTTCTTTTTACTTGGAGTATATTTAGGTAAAGTAAGTGATAGCGTACCCAAAGGCAGATCAAGGAGAGAACGTTGGGAATGTGTGAAATGAGACTCTAAAGCGCTGGACTGGTCAAATACGCGTCACTCGAGTATTTTCCACGTATAATACGTTTTTGGCGTAATATACGTAGAAAACGGTAGAAAACCGTCGAAAACTCCTAAACGTCACGTTTTCAAGATAACCGACTTGAAAAATCAGTGTCATTAGTGTTGACAAGTTGATAACCTCTTCTTTTAAATATCATCATTATTAATAATTATGTAAAATGCGTTAGAGTAATTGAAAATCATAATTATGCCTGGGCTGAGAAGAAATGCTCAACATTATAATATAATCACATGGAAGGATCTGTTGAGAGCGGAAGAAAGGATAAAAAACTTTCGCAAAGTGTCTTTTGATTCTTTCAATAATAATTTTGTATTATATTGCATAATATTATGTATGTAATTATGCAGGGTCTCCCTGATTATAACTTTAAACTGCTTAAAAATTTATTCAAACTTAAAGAATTTTTAAATATTGGTATTTGGCACGAGATTTACGAGACGAATAAATAAAAATAAATAATATAACACAAATCGATAAACATTAGACAAAAATTTATCTAGAGTTCTAGATTCTGTGATCTTGTGAATTACACAATCACAAATCCTACACAAAGCAGCACTTCTTTTTTCTCGGCTTTTATGATTTCGTAAGACAATTAGACCCACACTGTTTCTGTAGGCCTACTTCCTCGATACATTTTTTTACTATTTACTGCAATGAAAAGTTGAAAAAAGAACACGGTAACCACGGCCTACATCAAGAAAAGTAGATTATGTGAGGTATTTTTTTATATTGACTCATGCGCATTGAAAGTTTCCATTCGAACGTAATATACGTCAAATCACGTAGCGAAATAGAGAGGTAATATACGTGGTAATATACGCGTAAAAAACAACGTATAATAAGTGATGTATTATACGTTATCAACTCTGCTAAAGCGACATAATAATTATAAAGAGCCATAGAAACACAAGAGCTTCGAGCTTGCATGAAAATTTGTATAGATGTAAAGGAAGCTAAAGTTTTGTGCCAGGAAAGAAAAGGTGGAGAAATAGTACGAGGGTGGTTCAAATATGATCGAGACAGACGCTGTAGATGGCGCGCATGTATGTTTTGCAGGTCGTGGCCTGAGCATGTGATAGCTGGGTTCCTTACGAAGTGTGGCATAGTCTTCGTCGGGAGCGCATGTTTCACACGCGTGGTAGAACCATGAGTGAATGTCAAGTGCCGACCGCCGTTGCGCAACGTATTGTCATTCGTTTTTTAGTGCGGGAAGGCGTTAAAAACACGGAAAATTTTCTGCGTTTGCGAAATCAGTTCGGTAGTGAGTGCCTCAGTAGGGCTGCCGTATTTAAATAGACCAAAGCATTCAAGGATGGCCGCGAAACCGTCGAGAATAAGCCACATGAACGTCGACCGCGAACCAGAATTACACCAGACAACATTCCCCGCGTAGAACAAATGATTTTGGAGGACCGAAGTATGAATGTTCGAGACATTTTGGCTGAATTCGGCATCAGTATTGGTAGTGTAGAGTCTATCATCCACGAACACATTCAATATCGCAAAGTAACTGCGCGATGGGTTCCTAAACTGTTGAACTTCGAGCAAAAATTCACGCGGTTGGAAGTTTGTCGTCGCTTGCTGACGCGATACGAGGCGGAGGGGGACGGTTTTTTAACGCGAATCTTTAATACAGACGAGACATGGGTACGCTATTACACTCCCGAAAGCAAAGTGTCGTCTAAAGAGTGGTGGAAGAAGGAGGAAGGGACGCCAGTCAAAGCGAAGACAACCAGGTCCGCGAGTAAGGTTATGTGTACTGTGTTCTGGGACCGGCGGGGCGTGCTGTACGTCGATTTCTTGCGCACCCAACGTACTATCAATGCTGCATACTACTCTAACCTTCTGAAAACACACGTGAAACCCGCTTATCGCTCGAAACGGAGGAGCATTCCAGCACGAAGTGCGATTCTTCTCCAGGATAACGCGCGCCTTCACACCGCGCGTCTCACGCTCGATACAATATCGGAATTGGGGTGGGAGGTGCTGGAATACCCCCCCCCCCCTACAGTCCAGATTTATCACCCTGCGACTACCACATGTTTGAAACACTGAAAGAAGCCCTCGGAGGTCACAGATTCAACACCGACGACGAGGTAGAGGAGTTCGTGCGCACATGGCTGTCCGAATTGCCCGAAGAATTCTTCGATACCGGCATCAAAAAACTCCCTGAAAGGTGGGCAAAATGCTAACTTTTGAGGGGAAATACCTAGAAAAACTGTAAATTTTTGTAAATTTTTTCGATGGTAAATAAACGTATCAGAGTATTTGTCTCGACCATATTTGAACCATCCTCGTAGATTACCCTACCGATAGAAATCTCAGAATATGTACTGAAGATTCTCAGGCTCTGAGAAGCTCTGAGAAATTCTCCGCAGGCTCTCAGGTAGAGACACCAGGATCTTTTAACTCTGGTCTTTGTTACTACGGTCTCGGCATGCACAGAGTCACATTTGGGATATCGGTGCCTCCGTGGGCCGATGCCTTTTCAGTGCCGTACTGCTTTTCGGTACTGCATTAAAATCGTCTTTTCCTTCGCTGCAGGCGCCCGCAAGACCCAGTAAGAAGAAGTTAATTGGAACGTATAGACTGGAATTTAAAAAAATGGATATTTCAATGCCTTTTCCTGATGAAAATTCTTATATAGAATCCTACATAGTAACTTTGCAAGAACCAGTATTCTATGTGGGTTCTGATGTAAGCCTCCTTCAAGGAAAAGGGAAAAGGGTCTTATGTAGGCTCCTGTACAGTTTCCCAATAATCGTGAAATGGCTGACATAGAATCTTACCCAAATACGCAGGTCACCCACACGCGCGATGCGTATGTGACGCGTATGTGCGGTTCGTGTTCGTCGGGTGAGTGGTCAGAACTTTTATGATGCCTATATAGTTCAGCCGGGATGGCTACGCGTGTTTACGCACGCTTGGTTGATATTTAGAAACTGTAAAGTCAGCAGTTCGAGGCTCCGAATCCCCAGAGTTGTGCGAATTTATAAATAAATATAATTAAATTATTTCTATATAGGTCCCCATATAGGAACCTCTAAAGCACCTGTATAAGATCTTCACAGAAACAACTGGGGGTTCACGAAAGTTACAGCTCACATAAAAGGTTGTCTCATTTAGAACTTGAGCTCTATTAGATATCCAAGTGCGCAAAGCCAAAAATAGGTTCTTTTGAAATAGGCTCAATTACAATTGAGATCCTTTAGAACCCCAAGTGTGGTATCATTTAGATCTTATTAATCATTTTGGGTTCCTTTTCAGCAAGCGCGGTTCATTTTTGTTGCAGCTCCTTTGGAACCAAAAATGGGTTTCAATGGAAACTTTAGTTTTTCTGTGCTACGTCATACATTTCACGATGAGCAGGAAAATATACAGGAACCTACATAAGAAAGTTCCTTTCCGATCCTTTCCGATTTCTATGTGAACTTTGCTTCCGTTTCTTTCCGAACGCTTTCTCTTTCCAAAGCTTCCCGATTCCATTTCGAACTTTTGCGAAGTGTCCCACTCCATTTATTTCTTTCTGAACCTTTCCGATTTCTTTCCGAATAAATGACGCAGTGCTCCAATAGTTTATTCCGATTTCTCTCCTGTGTCCCACTGTTTTTGTTCGTTCCGATTTCTTTCTTGTTTGATTCACACCTGAAAATATTCACGCCTCAAAATATGAAGTTTTGTACCTATGCAATGCAAATGGTTATTTTTTATGTTATAGAAATATTGTATATATTGTATCTGAAACAGGTTATTTTACATGAATGATCTTTAAAATTCAATTCATTATAACTATACATTTCTAATGTATTGTTTATCTTTTTTTTCTTAATTAACCGTACAGAATATTTAGGCAATATTCGGGGCCACCAATTCACTTAACAGAGTCCTGAAATAGATAAAGGCAGGTCTACGTCTCATATATTTTTTCGCTCTCTAGAGCCCATTTCAGTTCTCCCCAAAGCGTTACCGGTCCATTTCTATATGTCGATGGGTGTTTCACATGTTGTGTTTAACCTAATCCCTCTTTCATGCGTTACTTCTTACTCACACCACTTTATCGGTGCGGTCCGAGCGATAGAATAATTTGTCACTTTAATCTGTAAAATCCTAAGAAATCGATATAAATGAATAATTGGGCAAAAATCAGTTATAAATGACGTCCACTTTATGGGCCTGAGTGACGCGGAAGGGAGGTTAGGTAAAATATTCAAGACTGGAATTAGTTAGAATCTTATAAATTATAATCTTGAAAAATCAAATCGGATTTCAAATATGGGAAAAATAAAATTTAATATCAATTAATTGCAACGATGGAAGTTCCAATCAGCAGTGAAAGTTGTTGTTGCCAGAACAATAGATGTCCAGTGAGCACACTTGTCTTAAAGTCATCCTAAAGACGTCTTTTTGTGGACGTCTTTAGGATTTTACAAAAAGACGTCATGAGGTCGTAATAAAGACGTTGCAATCTAGTCCCATAAAGTATATCTTAAAGATGTTATCAATTCGGCTTAAGGATGTCTTTAAAAGGTCCTATGTCTGGCATTTCGTCGTCTTAAGGATGCCTTGAAAGGATATCCAGGGGACAATGTTGTAAGAATGTCCCTAGGGCTTCTTTAAAGCGTCTCGTATAAGATTATCATTATTCGAAATCAACCCAAATTCAAAGTATTTCTGTATTTTTCGCTCACAAGATTTGAATGCTTAAATGCTCTGAAATATTACAAAAAACTGATTGAGACTTAATTTTGAAGATTTATTTTCGAAAGTTCAACTTAGAAATATTTCGGCTATGAGGTTTCTCTAAGTTTTTTGTGAAAATGTGATTTCCGTTCAAAGTTCAAGTTCAATGCGCATAGGAGTTCCACTAGGTCACGTGTGAAATATTAAATACCACAACCCTAATATCGGTAAAGTGGTCTTTTTTGGGACAATGATGAGTCAGAAAAAACTTTTTATGCAGGTATATGTCTGTTTGTCTGCCGGTACTCTGTAGTATTCTATAGGCACGATAACTTTCGAAAGATTGATCAGATTGGATTCTGCTTCGGCACACTTTTTCAGGTCCCAAAAAGAAAGAACGAGTTCGTTACCCAGCCATTTTGTATAAAATCTCAACGACTGAGCACATTTTTTAAATTTTCCAAACCATGTTTTTTCCAAAAAAACAAACGAAAATTAATATTTTAAGCCAAACAACGTATGATATGAAAATAGTCGGTAGAAAAAAATGTTGCTTTTTTAAAGTTCTACAATATTATTCTGTTTCGACATTGAATTTCATACTCTTAATGGCTAACATTATACTGACATTGTCGTAGGACATATAAAGTCGTTTTTAGGACGTCCTTTTGATGTCCTGGTGCCCACAGGGAGGTCTTTCACTTTTTAGCGAGAAAAAATAATCATGTCTCTTATAGGTGTTTTTGGGGCGTCTTTAGGAACAGCCCTGCGGACATCCCAGTGGCCACAAACTTTTGCGACGTCTTTACGATATCGTTGCGACATCCTTATGGCAACTTTACGACATCCTATATCCTTGTAATTGTGACGAATAACAAAATTAAAATAAAGCTGAAAGAAAATGAACTTTATTTTGATTTAATTAGTACTCGATAGGGGGAATAAAAAAATGTAAAAAATTGTTTTTTTATCTTTTTTGAAGGTTCAAGGATTAAGAAACAAAATAATACAAAATCCTAAGAATAATAAAAAACTAAATTATGAAATTCCCCAAAATTCAACACTTAGTTGATGGCTCGGAAGTTGGTAAATAAACCTACCAAATCAAATAGTAATTAAAATCAAGCATTGTCAAATTGGTGAAATTCCTTTGAATTCATCATTTAAATTTGAAATGATTTGAAATTAATTTAAATTGGTAAATTGCAAAATCCAATAAAATTTAAAGTCAAGACGAAATAAAATTTCAACAAACTAAAAAACAAAACAGAGGGAAAGCCGCTAAATTAAAATAAAGTTGTAATAAAAATAAACTTTATTTTGATTCAAGTCTGAACAAATCAATTTATGGCTGGGACATTTATTTAACAATCCAATGAAAAATTGACCAAATAACCGAATGTAAAAATTGAGAAAGTGATCCAGCCCAATGAATAGTTTGTTTATTCCCTTTGATGATTCAGGGATAAAACAGTTAACTATCATTAAGATAAATTGAAACAAGAATAACATAACGTCAATGCAACCACCAGTGAGAGTTGGCCACTTGTTGTTTGTTTATTCTTTTGACGTTGCAGGGATAACCAGACAAAAGGAAAATTAGGTTGACTGGTGTTAGAAATTAATGCTGTTTGATCAAATTTAAATTCGACCATAATAATTATTTATGGTAATGTCCCGATAATAAGCGTAGAATAGAGAAAAATTAATATTTTCAGATTTCAGCGCAAAAGTGGATATTATTGTATTATTTTGAATGCGCGATATTTCCATCTGTCTAAAATGCCACAATAAGAATAAGATACCTCCTAAACTTATTCACTTCTATTTCCATAGCGGCCGCCACATAGTTTTCTATTCTCCCAAAGAGAACGTGTTTTCAATATATTTAATTTCTTCTAATTGTACAGGTAACGCACCTCACAGAGATATTTTTTATCGCCGAGAAGTGGGCATATTTTGATTTTATTTAATTCCTTCTAATTAGTTCACAAAATATGTGTAATAAGTTGTTTTAATTCCTTCATGTGGAATGTAAGTTCTGAAATTTTAATTCTCACCAATTCAACTCTGCCTCTCTAGTGTTAAAATTATTTAAATTCACAAATTTGAATATCTTTCTTTGTTGCATTTTTTCAGACGTTTAAATAAATTATTAAAATATAAATAAATATAAATTTCAATATTTTATGGGGATGTTATTGGGGGGATATTATGGGGATGAAGCAATGAATGACTCAAGCTCGCCTCAAGCTTTAAAAGTGGAAATTGCCTAGCTTTGAGTATTTGCCAGGATAATTAAAATTTTAATTGATTTATATGGGAACCCTGTGCATGTCAAAATTAAGCATAATGGATTGTATTCTCTCTTGATCGATTTGATTTAATGTAATTTCTTTGGAACTTTTGAATTTCTTGTGTACATTTGAACCATTTTATATTTTAAAATTTTGGAAGAACGGGACATTGAGATCCCACCCGACGTGTTATCCATGTCTGAGGACGACCTCAGACGATACCTGGGTAATAGGGGGGAGGATATATCGGAATCTTTGAGTATTCTACGGGTTCGGGCCCTGCGGTCTGTGAGAAGGACCATTTCAGTCCTTTAGCTGACGAGCCAATCATAAAATTTACATTTAGGCCCTCGGACGAGAACGACCTTGACACTTGCACGCAAGGGAGCCCGCCAATTCGTCTGAGGAATCATCGTATGTCACCTAAAATGTGTGACGCGTTGATAGAAGAGGCGAACCGGATGATTGAGCAAGAGTTGATTTAGCCCTTAAATAGCGAATGGTGCAGCCCGGTTGTAATGGTCCGAAAGCCAGACGGTAATTACCGTCTGTGCATTGATTTTCGATGGGTTAAGGAGGTATCGAAGAAAGATGCTTATCCAATTCCGTTCATGGCAGAAATTCTGGATCGCTTAAATTCAGCGTGATACTTCTCAACCTTAGATTTAAATAAGGCCTACCACCAAATCCCTCTGAGTGACGATAGTAAGCTTGTCACTTCTTTTACTGTTCCAGGAAAAGGACTGTACCAATTCAAACGCATGCCGGTTGGTCTCACCGGAGCTCCAGCAACCTTTCAACGGTTGATGGACAAGGTCATCACCCCGAATATGAGACCACACGTGTTTGCCTATTTAGACGACATAATCGTCGTGGCTGAAATCTTTGCCGAGCATTTGTACTGGTTGGAGCGGACTATAACATGCTTCAATGAAGCAGGGCTAACTCTCAGCCCAGACAAGTGCAAGTTCTGTCACACTAAAATCAAGTTTCTGGGATTCAAGGTGAATAAAGATGGGTTATTGGTAGACGATGACAATGTTATATTTTCTCTTGGGGGGGTTGAGCAAAAAGAGGCATTCCAGACTCTGAGAATGGCCTTGGTGTCAACGCCTGTATTGGCGTACCCAGACTTTAAACTACCATTCTGCGTTCAGACGGACGTTGTATGGGCTATCAGAAAATTTAAGTACTATCTCGAGGGGTACCACTTTTCATTGGTGACTGACCACAGCAGCCTCAGATGTCTTGACAACGTTAAAACCCCGACCGGCAGACTGGCGCGCTGGGAGTTAGATCTCTTAGAATATTATTTCGAAATTTTTCATCGAAAAGGATCGATAGACCAAATGCCGGATGCACTATCCTGTATGTTTTAAGATATATAAATCGACCATATTGCGGCCATGATCCCTGTCGAGGACGAGTAGTACGCCAGGTAGCGTGAGGCTGTGTTAAAATCACCAGGAAAGTAGCATGGTTGGAAAGTAGTAAACGGAGAGCTCCTTAATTATCGGAAAAATCCGTAATTGTAAGACATTATCGAGGACTACGATGCTTGGAAGCTGGTGATTCCGAAGAATCTCCAGTCAGACCTGATGCAGGAGGTGCATTGTGCTCCTGAAACTGAAAATTTAGATCGGGATAAGACCTATTATCGTGCCGCAATTCTTTATTATTGGCCTAGCATGTTCAAGAACATCACGTCCTTCGTTAGAAATTGTGAGACATGTTAGCTCAATAAAGCTGAGCAAGCACAATCATAAGGGCTAATGACCCAACGAATAGTCCAGAAGCCGTGGACAATCGTGACAACCGATTTCACCGTGTCATTTACCACGCAATAAGAAGGGATATGAATACCTGTTAGTATTCCAGAATTTATTCTCAAACTGGATCGAGTTGGCATCGTTGAAAAAGGCCAATGCTGAAAACATTAATGTAGCTTTCTTAGAATTAGTAGTCACCAGGTGGGGAACATCCAAGGTCCTACATTCGAACAGTGGCACCGAATTTAATAATAATGCAGTAAACAAACTCGCGGTTGAGTTCGGCATCCACCGATGTTTCACGCCCTTATATCATCCTCAGGCTAACCCTATGGAACGAACCAATAGGGTTCTGAAGACCATGATCAGGTCATTTATTGATCAGGGTCATCGAAACTGGGATCTCCACTTGAACGAGTTCCGATTCGCCTACAACACGGGGGTACATAGTACCAATCGAGTTACACCAGCGTTTCTTAATTTGGGGCGGAAGCCCCTTCCGCGAAAGACTATTCGCAGTTTAGGCGCCAGGGGAGGCACAGTTGCCACCACCCGACCTTCAGGTCTGGACAACTCGGATGGCACGACTGGAGCACATGAGGGAGCTAATAACTGAGTTCCAGGATCAGGCTTTCGTTAAGCAGGCGAAGTATTACAATCAGCTTCATCGAGACCAACAATTCAAGGTCAGGTACAAGGTCAAGAAGCCTAATCAAGTGTGATCGAAGAAAGGAACTCATGTGGCGGCAAAATTGGCCCCGAAGTTCAGTCTCCCATCTACAGAAATATGTAGGGTGATTGGAATGACGAACTGATGGATCCGAAGGAGTTGTCTAAACTGCACCTGATGTTATTGGAAGTCAGCGATTGCGACGCTGAACAGGAACGTTCTGACGATGAACGGCAGGCCCGGAAGAATTCGGAACGGAATTTGGACTGGGGACTTAGTAATATTGATACTCAGTCAGACTCAGGCGAGGGTAACCGCGTAATGCTCCGTACTCGCTGCTATTCTAACTAGGGCGGTTACCCCACTGATAAATGCATTTAATTTGGAATCCTCTGCATTTTATATTTTATATGATTAGAATTAAGTTAGTCGGTAGAAATCGGTTTAAATCGAAATAACCAAGCTTAACTTAAGCTAATCATAATTAGGAGGTGGGTTCATTACAGAAACTTAAAAATTCCTAAGACTTAGTAAAACAGATACGTTAAGTTGCCATTATCATTAAGTAAGGTTTTTTAGTAGATGGGAGCACCGCACTAGTTGGATCGGTAATCAAAATAATTAATTCTAGGCGATTTCTCGAAGTAATTATTCAGGTACTTTAGTATCATACCTTAAATAAGCTTTAGATATTTTTGTAGATTTTTGTTTCTTATTGACACACCGGTAAATGATGGTGCGTGGAACCCGAGGTTGTCAATTAACCAGTTTCAACATGTAAATTTTTTTGTACCTATTGAAAGACACAAAAGTGAAGGTGCCTGTCTAATACTCGACCCAGCGGTTCGAGTCTTGTGAAGGGAGAACTGTGACGGGGCATTATAGACCCCGCACAAAATCCTAGTAAAAATAATTTTAAAAATAAATAATTAGCTGCCGAGAATCGCTGAGGAAACGAGCCCAGAGTAGCTAATCAAATAATCATCATAACATTAATGCTAACCTCTGAAATTCCGTATTCAAAAATTGATTATTGTAGTTTAATTAGTAATATAAACATTGTTACATGTCCTGCGGTCGTATATAAAACGGGTGAAAAACCACCCAGAACAAACGAGCTGTCAAATTGCACATCGTACGGGAGACGAAGTCATGGACCAAGAAGAGGAGGTTTCCCAGCACATACTCAGTGGATGAGATTCGCCCTCGCACAAGAGCGCTGGGAAACACAAGATCATCGGCGGCGCGCCACCACGCCGCGGAGAGACTGACAGTTGCCCCGTTTTCTCGTTTTTTTTTTTAAATAAAAATACAATATGCAATTTTCCGAATACTAGAAACAATAAATGTTTATTATCTTGAAACTTTTTAAAACCCTTAAATATTAAAAAAAAATGTATTTCAAAATCGTCAAAAAGGTACACTTTTTCCAATTATTCAAATTTTGCATACATTTTTCTTTTGCCTGAAAAATTACAATATTCCAGATTCTTTTTTGAAAATTTTGGATATCTTTAAGAAATCTTTTTAAATATTCTTCTACAATTAATGTCTCAAAAGAAAAAGTGCTTTTTGGTTTTCCTTGGAATCGTAAACACTTTTTTATTCCTATAAAACCTTTCACACTTCTTAAAAACATTCTAGATTTCTTGTTCCAAACCTGGACAAATTTACCTTTTTTTTAATTATTTTAAATTATTTCAAGATTTACAATAATTTTGAATATTCTCAAAACTTCTCTCAGGAGAAAAATATTTCGTGAAATTATTCAATTTTTTTATAAGTTGGCTACCAAATGTTAAATTGCAATTTATACATCAAAATTTTATTATTTCACTTAAAAATTAAACATTTTCAAAGTAAAAACAATTAAAATAGTAACGTTAGAAGTTTTTACCTCTTTGGAATTTTGATGAGTCAAGGCTTTCTATTTAAAAATGTCCAGTTTTAAACATTTGATTTATAATTGCTCGTTTTATATGCACAGACTTTTGCTCCTAATTGCTCCTAATTAAATCATTGTTCTTTTTTCTAATTAATTTTATTTTTTTTTATTTTTATAGTTTGAAAATAAAATATTTGAGACTGAAACTGAATTTGAATAAAATTGGAAATTGAATCATTTGGACGCTTAAATTTTTTGAACGGTTTCAGAGTCGTCTTGGAAAATTAATTATAGTTAACTTTATAATACTTAATGTATAATTCGATTAAAAAATATTAATTCATAAGAAGTTGATCAACTAAAAACGCTTTTCATCCAAAATTTTCAAATCCAACCTCTTTTAATTTTTAATTGTTGAAATAGTAAAAAAAACTATGCTTAAAAATGGAAATTTTTTAATAGATGATTTTAGAACTACGCATTTTAAATTAAGAATATCATAATTTAAGAAGTTGACAATTGAACTTAAAACAAGCCTAAATGTAAGTAATTTTTAATTTGTATATTAATTTCTTCAAAAAAGAGAAAAGATAGAAAGATTACTTTAAAGTACTATATGTCATAATGTGATATGAAATCTGTAATATTTCATGTGATTGGATAGATTTTTCTTCTAATTTTTTTTAGCGTCTTCCATGTATGCAAACTTTCAAATTGAACTAATTTACCTGTAGATTAATATAGCTTCTGGTATTCTTCTTGTGAAAAATAACAAATTTGAACTTTTAATTCAAAATCTTCATTTGAAGTTGGCGGGAGCGTTAATTCATATTGTTTCTAATAGGAGTCGCGTGCGCCCTCCTCAGTAAGGATACATTTTTCTCACAAGCACTATCATATTTTACATTTAGTATATAAGTGATTTCCAGACACATTCAGCTATATATTTCTGCTTTTTGTGCGAGCGTTTATATGTGTAAGTTAAAATAGGCGTCTGGTTTAAGCTAAGAATCTTTCAGGATTGGGTGTGCTGTGTCCACACTTACGTGTATGGAGTAGTGTGTTCTTTACCTCTACCACAAAGGTATCTTTCTTGCACTCGATTCTTTCTAATGATGAGTCATAATTTTTCGTATAGTGGATTTTAAAACCTCATATTCTACGAAAGTTTCAAAAGATTTTTTTTAGTATTTCTAGTTTATTATGATAACGGCATGTGATGCTTCGTCGTGTGGTTAATCCGGTTCAGTTCCCTCTGCTTTTTTTCCACAAAAATGAAAATGTTTCAAAACTGAATTCGGAAATGCTATAAAATATTATAGCGGACGTCCCCGGCCTCTTCTTTTAGGGGTAATTACCAAAAAAATTATTGTGCTAAATAAAAATTTGTTGCATGTGCACTATTTTAAGGTTAGGCTAGTTTTTGATCCCTCTGTCATTCCGATAATGTAGGTCTCTGTCATACGGATGATGTGGGTAGCACATAACCTCAAACTACACACACACACATCAAATTTAGCAAAATTAATTTTTTAATTAAGCCACAAAAAAGAGTCCGGGGACGTCCGTTAGTATGTTCGTTATCATTTTCCAGATTTTGAAGACAAAATCTGTATTATTGTAGGAAAAAAGCCTGGGGAATCTAACACGGATAAAGTCGATACTAATTCCTAAGCGTCACACAAATTAATCAAATTTAGCCAAATTAATTTTTTCGATTTAACCGACAAAAAAAGGAGTCCGGGGACGTCCATTAGCATGTTCGCCATCATGACCCAAATTTGTAAGACAAAATATTTGTTATTGTAGGGAAAAAGCCAGGGGAACCTAAAACTGGCATCACTTTTTTCCCTGCTTTGATATTGTAGAATACTAAAGTTTCAAACGTTTTTATCGTTTATTAAAATTGAAAGTCTCTCAGTGTATCGTACTATGGGTTTAACAGTCTGGCTGCGTATTTTCATGTGCTCTATACATATGATGACTTTGTGAAGCTCTTCGTCTGCAGAACGAACACTTTGCTTAAATAAGAAATACGGGAATTCTAGATTGGTTAAAAATGTATAACTTCTTACGTGTACCTTCTCCTACAAGTTTGCCCTCACGTTTCTTATATAAATTTCTTGATATCCGGCAATAGAATGAGGTTGCAACTTTTCGCGACTTTTTTAAGAAAAATGCAAATAATCGACTTTTCGTTTTCTCAGAGGTTCACTATACTTAGTTTTAATTTTACTTACAATTATACTTTTAAAATTGAAATTAAAAACTAGAAAAAATTCTACGATTTTAATTGAGATCATGCAAAATTGAATACATAAATACTTATTAAATATTCATAATTATAAAAGCTTAAATTATTAGCGTTTGGAATTGAAAAATTTCTAATTTCGTGAATCCGTATTCAATTAAAAATTAATTTCTTCAAATCGCAAGTTATAGCATTTGGACACTTTAAAGTGAAAAACTTTTATAATCGATTTATTTCAAATTCAAGAACAATCCTGACACTCTTTTCCCTTTATTAAGAAAATTCTGTTTTTTACTCCTGTTTTCAAGAAACTTCCCCTTTCTTATTGCAAATTCGACTACAAGTTTCTAACAAAATAACTAATCTTTTTTGTTCTAAAATTTATCTGCTTTGTTGAATATTAGCCTTTTTTTGATAGAAAATTCTTCTTTTACAGTAAACCGAAATCATTTCAAATCAGGCAGGTTCTACAATTGAAGTCACAGAATCTCTCCGGGACAAAATATGTTGTTTTTTTAGAGGAAATTAGGCGATCCGTATTTTTGCGATTTGTGAAAAAATGTAACGTAGTTATCCCATTTTTTCTTTAAAGTCATATAACTTTTACCCTAAGATATTTAAGATTTCTTTCCAGATTCTGGTAGAGTTTATCTCTTTCTTTCGAAATCCGAGAGAAAATTGAGAAAATGTTCAAAATAACAAAAATTTTCATTGCATTTGTACTATCACAAGGAAAATATCTTATGAATTTTATTCAGGCTAAATAACTTGGTGGCCAGGAGACTTTTTGTCATAAATCGAATTTTTGTGTTTTTCTTTTCCAAACTTCGTCTAATGTCGAAGAGTAAAAAACAAAAGACATCAAAATTAAGAACAATGTCATTTGAAAATTTTTCCAGTCAAATTTTTTTTCCTCTAGTCAATTTTAAAACCATAAAAATGGTTATATTAAAGTATTAAAAAAGTAAAAGAGACTTTAATAAATTAAGTACTATATTTTTAAAATAAGAAAGGAAAGGAAACTTGATTCGCAAATCCTTCGGATTTCCGAACGAAAGAAAGACAACTTGTCGAATATCCGGGGTTTGCCAGATCCTCGGATGAATAAAATATAGAAAAATCAAAAAATTTGTTGAGGAAATGATTATTTTCACCATAAATATGAATTTTGCGAAATACAGAAATCAGCGACTAGCAGATGATAGCATTTGAACGGTTAGAATCGTTTGCACATTTATTTTTTTACTCACAATTCTAACACTATAGAAGAATTCTCGTGTGTCTTGTAACTTTATTTGTGATCAGCCACCAGGCTATCTGACAACTTCATATTGTTCTCATAATGTTCTCATAATGTTCTGCTTTGAAACCTTAAATTTTAAGATTTGAATTAGTGGGAAACGTGTTTTCAACTCGGGAAATGATTAATAGTAATAATAAAAAATATTTAAAGCCCCTCACCCTCCACAAGGACTAATAAGATTAAAAAATTGTTTCTGTTTGAATATTTAAATTTCGAATGACTCAATTTTGAATTTTTTAAATCCTTCAATCTTTCGATAAAATTTTATGAAAATTCTATGTTTACCATACGATTTCGTACAATTTTTTTAATTGATGAAATATGTAACAATAACGTACATGAAATTCATTTTAATAATTATTTACCTGGGTTTTTTCCTCATAACAATTTGATGAAACTGCAATTTTTAACAACAAAAATGCATGTTTGAAACTGAATTGAAAACTCACCCTTTAAAAATGAATAATTATTATAAATTGAAAAATGGTTACAATTAGAACATTAATAATTTGATCAATTTGCAAAGCAATAATTTTCCAAATTTGAAGCATTCTAATTAAATCGAGTAATTTTAATTTCAAGGCCATCAAAATTGGACCCTATTTCAAAGTAAAATATTAAAAACAGCCAAAAAAATTCTAGCGCAATAAAAAAATTGTGATATAAAAGCTGAAAGTGTTCTATGTAAATCAGCTTGAAGACGTTTATGTCAAAAAAAAGTTGTGCTTTGCAGACTGAAGAAAGTGCCACAAAGCAGCCTGGACCCTTTTTTTTGCTACCGAGGACGTGCCAGGTGCCACCCAAGGATTTAAAACCATAGGTCAAATAAAGACACGAGCCAGAAAAAGAGTCTGGGCTGGTTTCTGGCACTTTTTTCCAACAAACAAAAAATTGTCTAAGGACGTCACGATTTTCACAAAAACTAAGACTATTACAGCTTTCCTCAAACTCATGGATTTCTTCAAATTTTTCCCATTTTCCCTTGTATAAGAAATAATGCTCTGAACTTGACTGTTCTTAAATGTACCCGAAAATCCTTACTTTCTTTACATTTTTCAGTCTGCTAAGCACAACATTTTTTTACTTAAACGTCTTCAAGCTCATTCACGTAGAACACTTTCAGCTTTTAAATGACTATTTTTTGTTGCGATGGCATTTTTTTAAACTGAGTTGTTAAGCTTCAAAGGCAGATGCCTACCATTTCCTTGCCAATAGTAAATCTGAATTAGCGATAGGTATATCGCTAATTCAAATCAGCGTATATGAGCGCTGGTGATTGAGCAAAATTTAGCTGTTTATCATTGATATTTTCTGGGTAACTGATCAATTTCTCTTATTTGCCAGCGTATTTACGCTTATTTGAATTAGCGGTATATTAATCGCTGATTAAAATTTAAAAAGCATCGTTAAGAATGGTATGTTTGCAGTTGTTAACAATTCAAAAATATACATTATTTTTAAATGGAAAATCTTATTATAAATTAAATGAATTTAAATCGAAATCATCAAACTCGTACTAATATCAGAAAGAACGTTTAAATTACATTTTTAAATTCTCCATACGTGAATATCTCCAGACTGTACAATTATTTTGTTTCAAATGTATTAATTTATTATTTGTTAAATAAATTGAAATTAAAGCCTTGATTGAGATTGTTCAGTTTGTAGCGCTTATAATCAAGGAATTTTACATTTTAATGGTTTTAAGTGAATCAGTTTTAAAATATAAAATGGTTAAAAAATGTTGCTTACAATTCAAAATTGTTCAAAATTGTATAACATCTATCGTATTATTATTTTAGGTTCAAGTAAATGTAATCTATTCGTAAATTGTCCGATACTTTGTATTCCAAATATATTCTTTTCTATGAATTTTATTTTTCAAGAATTTTTAGTCTTCCCAATTTTAAAGAATTGTAAATTTTATTTTGCAGTCATCCCATTCACGTCCTAAAAAATAGGCATTCGAATATGGAATACTTTTTTAATAGGATTTGTATCGAATTAAAAAAAAATTATTTGAAGGTATAAAATTGAACAATTTCAAGTTGGAATCAGCTTTTTTTTCATTTTTATTTGGTATTACTTTCGTTTAAAAGTAAAATTTTATCTCAGCAAAAATTTGAAGCATATAAAAAATAAATAATTTAGTGTGGAATTTTATATCATAACAAGATGGTCTTAAAAGACATTTCAGAATTCTGTGTTATGCTGATCTCTTCCATTATCAACATTGATCCAATTTGAAGATGTTCACAAATGAAAATTCGCCAAATTGTGTAGTTTTGAATTTTCATGGTTTAAGAATATACCATTTTAACATCTTTTTGATAAAGGTCTATTTTCAAGATTTGCAATAGTAAACATTTTTTAATTTTATATTTTTATAATTTTAAATTATGTAGTCTTGAATGTTTTTTTAAAAAGTTCAGTTCTAAAGGTTTACAAGCGAAAACTCTTCAATTTAAAGCATGTATACATACATTTTTTTAATATTAATGTTTTTAAAGATCAAGTCAACTTTTCAATTCTAAACCTTCCAAATTGTAGAAATTTCGAATGTAAATCATCAAAATTACAGCTTTTTTAACTATAAAACTTAAAACTTGCATAATTTTTAATTGAAAACTTTCTAAATTAATAGCTCTTCAATTTTAAAGATTTAAAATTTAAAGTTCTACAATTTGGAAGATTTACAACTAAAATTTGTTCAATTTTAAAAATTAACAGTTAAAAATCCAAATTTCACAAATTTCAATTCGAAATTCTTTATTTCTGAATTCTTAACATTAAAAACTCTTTAATTTTAAAAATTTTTAAATGTACAGTCTTAAATTTTGACGGTTCTGAAAATGAAAAGTCAATTCAATTTTAAAGATTTACAATGTAACGATTTACAATTTTCAAGTGTTACAAGGACTTCCGTTTCCGGCATGAAAGTGCAAAATGCAAAGAGGAAGAATAAAAAGGGCAGAGGAATGGGAGGAATGGTGATGGGAGTAAGGAATGGATGCATAACAGGGAAAGGTAAGAAAGACAGGAATGAACAAAAAGAAGGAGTAATGGTAGAAGAGGCAATGATGGGAGGAGAGAAGTGGAAGGTAGTGGGCATTTATGTGAACGGTGATATGCAGGAAAAAGCAGAGGAGATTAAAGAATTAATTGAAGAAAATAAAGAAGAAATTAGGATGATAATAGGTGGGAATTTCAATGCGAGAACAGGAGACAGAGGAAGAAGGGAATGGGGAGAAGAGCGAGGAAGAAAATCCAAAGATAAGGTACGAAATGGGGAGGAAAAAAGTTGTTGAGAGCTTGGAGGAGTTGGAATCGTATATCTTAAACGGAAATATAGAAGGGGATGAAAAAGGAGAATATACACGCTCAGAAAGTGAAAGGGGAACGGTAATTGATTATGTGATAGTGGATGATGAGGTAAGAGAGAAGGTTAAGAAACTAGAGGTAGGTGAATATATTGATTCGGATCACTTTCCCTTAATAGTGACATTAGAGTGCACAAACAAAAATGAAGTTAGTAAAGGGGGGAATAGAAGTGGGTGGGAAGAGGTATGGAAGGTAGTAAATAGAGAAAGAAAAAGAAGAGTAAACCAAGATATTGAAATGATAGAATGGAAGAAATATTTTTTGGATTTGCTAGGAGGAGTAGAGAGAAAAGTTGTGAAGGGAGGAAAATATACTATATTTTCCTCCATATTTTGGATTTGCTAGGAGGAGTAGAGAGAAAAGTTGTGAAGGGAGAGGAGGTTAAAGATTATAGGGGGGTGACGTTGATGCCAACAGTGTATAAGGTATATGTAATTATTTTGTCGGAGAGATTGAAGATAGAAGTTTAAGAAAAAAAGATCGAGTCACCGAATCAGAGAGGGTTTAGAAAGGGAATGGGGGTAGTGGACAACATATATGATCTGAACTATCTAGTAAATAAGAGAATTAAAAGGGAAAAAGGGGCAATGATAGCAATGTTCGTGGACTTAAAGGTGGCGTTTGACTCATTAGACCAAGGAGAAGCAGAAAAAATTATGATAAAAAAGGGGATAAAAAAAGGATTAATATCAGACTTGGAAGAAGAAATGAGGAGAAAGGGTTGGGGAGGAGTTAGGATAGGGAAGAAAAGGATATATACACTGGCATAAGCAGACGACATAGTGTTGATGGCAGAGAATGAAGAAGGGATGGCGGGATTAATTACAGGATTAGAGAAATACTTAGATGGGAAAAAGCTAAATGTTAATGTAGAAAAGACAAAGATTATGAGGTTTAGAAAAGGAGGGAGAAGAAAGAAAGAATGGACAGGTTGATGGAAAGGAACAAAGTTAGAAGAAGTCAAAGAGCATAAATATTTTGGATATATCTTGCAAACGAATGGAGATCATACAGCTCATATAAGAGAAAGAATAAAAAAAAAGCAGCAGGGGTCGTGAAATAGATATGGGGAATAGGAAAAAGAAGGTTAAAAAAATTGGAGAAGGAGAATGTGGTTATTTGATTCGCTGGTATGGCCGGTATTATGTTATGGAGCAGAGATATGGGGATGGAAAGAAAGGAAAGATATTGAGAGTTGACAAGAAAGGTATATAAAGTGGACACTAGGGCAGACTGGAGGACGCCCGGATATATGGTGAGAGAAGAAACGCAAAGGAATAAGTTAAGTATTAGAGCGGGAAAGAGGGCATGGAAATTTGAGACAAAGCTGTGGGAGGGAAAGGGAGGGGAGTTGGCGAGAAAGTGTTTGATGGAGGTACAAGAGAGGAGAGGGAGGGCGGTCGAATTAACGAGATGGGAAGAAGAAAGGAGGGAGTTCTTTAATGATAGAGAAATAGAAGACGGGACTGGAGTAAACTATGAAGAATTGGAAAAAAGAGAGGGGGAAAGACAATTAATAGAAAGATGGGGAGCGATTGAAAAATCAAAATACAATAAATGGTAAAAGATGATAAAAAAGGAAGGGGTGCCAAAGTATTTACAAAAAGGGATGGGGTGAGAGAAGGTGGACCAGAATAGCAAGATTTAGATTGGGAAACAAGGTTAGGGAGGGGATGTACTGGGAAAAAGAAGAGAACAGAAAGTGTAGAATATGTGAATGGGAGGAGGAAACAGGAGGTATAGGAAGAATATAGAAGAGGAATAGAAGATAAAGGAAACTGGTAAGAAAATGTGGTTAAGATTCTAGGGGAAAATGGATCAGGAGAAGAATGGATGAAGGAGTTGGAGGGTGCTAGAGGAGCGAATGAGAGAGAATGAAAGAATGCACGTGAAAAAAGGTAAATGGAGGTATAAAAAAGTGAAAGAAAAAGGAAACGGAAGTCGCTTAAATTAAAAGCGTAAAAATTGTAAGTAATGGTAAAGTAAAAGTTAAGTAGGCTAAGATGTGTTTGCGTTCTCATGCTCTTTCTCTCGCTTGCACTCTCGCTTTCGTTCGCGCGCTCACTCGTTTACTATTATGTCCTAAATTGCGCTATCGCAGGAAATAGAAATAAGGAACTAGATATAAGACTTAATGTAAATAGTTGTGAATAATTGTATATATAGAAAGAATAAGATTGTAAAAAAAATATAGATATAAACGGAAAGATTGTAAGGAATGGAAGTCATGTAAACCCTTAGGACACAAATTATGAATAAAGTAGAAGTTTTACTAAAGAAACCCGTTTAATTTGAAAGACGTACAGATAAAGATTCTTAAATTTTGCTGATTTTAAAGACCAACAGTAAAGTTTTTAATTAAAAATCTTTCAAGCTGTAGGAAATTCGAATGTAAATTATGAAAGTCACACCTTTTTAATTGTAAAACTTAAAACTTGCATAATTTTTTACTGGAAACTTTCTAAATTGAATTCTCGCGCGTCGAGCTCGATAATATATTTATCTCGCGCTTTGCGCTCGATAATGTATTTACCTCGCACTACGTGCTCGGTCTTTGTGCAGAGACTTTTTAAAACTAAAGGTCAAAGCATCGAAAACAATAATTTGGTGATTGTCAAAGCTTCTTCGGCTTCAAAGAACACATTCTCATCACTTGTATTGTGCTTCGCACTCGAGTGTATATCCCTGAAATTTTATATCATTCCCATTAATGTATATTATTATAATTCCTAAGTTGCATTGGTATTAAATCAAACGTAGTTGCATTATCCCGTTTAAAAAAACGCTAATTCTTTAAAATAATTGTTATCAAACATTTTATTGCAACTTTTGTCGTTTTTTCATAAACTGAATTTGCTCATTTCTAATGCTATTTTCATTATTGAAACTTTACACATACAGTCACATAATTAGTCTAACTCCAGCATTTTTTTTACAGTTGATAATGTAATTTAGGCTCCTATAACTTTCAAAACAAAAAATTTTTAATGATTTTTATTGGCTTAAACGCTTCATCGTGTTTAATAAATTTCATATAAAATGAAGTTAGCCTAATTCTTAACGGTAATGAAAAGATAGCCTATTCTTTGTAGA
>NC_046661.1:52148413-52149842 GCF_010883055.1 Belonocnema kinseyi | reverse complement strand
GACGATCCAGCAAAAGCCTCGTGCACCCTAAGAACACGGAGCGACCCAAGGACAACCGCCTTCTGCATTTTTCCCGCAAGTGTTCTAGCATATTGTTGACATACAGGGATGCTTTTTAGGCCATTAGCAAGTGAAAGCTTGGCACCTCTAAGAGCGCCGATGATAAGGACGATTAGTTTAACAGAATATTCCGAGTACAATTGTTGCAACTCCCTTATAAGGTCTCGATACCTCTCTTTCTTTTTATTCTCCTTGGTTATGATGTTTTTGTCAGCTGGTGCCGAAAATTCGATAACGAAAATGCTTCGCTTTTCGAAGTCAAGAAGAACCATGTCAGGCCTCGAGTGAGCCTGCTTCTTCGTGATTCCTGACCATTTTAAGAAGAGGGTCTCTTCCATTTGCAACTCTATGTGCTGTACCCAGAATAATCCTGTTGTGAAGACATTCAAGACTCAATAGTCCGCGACCCCCTTGACGGCGTGAGATGTACAATCGCGGAACGGAAGACTTAAGATGCATGCTTTTGTTCATGTGCATAACCTTTCTTGTCCTGATATCAAGGGATCTGAGCTCGTTCTTCGTCCATGGAACTACTCCAAATGAATAGAGTAGTTCCGGAACGGCAAGCATGTTCGTTGCAGATACTTTGTTCCTCGCCGACAGTTCGGAAGACCAAATCTGTCGGATGAAACGTTTGTATCTGCTTCGGAGAGTATCCTTTATAGATAAACCTTGGCGCATTTGTCTAACCCAAATTCCATTCCAATTTCCTTAGTATATCGTTCGACAATCCCCAGAGCTAAATGCAGTTGCTCTCTGTTTTTAGCATAGATCTTAAGATCGTCCATGTAAAATACATGAGTAAACCTTGTACTTTCGATCTGCAGGTTTGCCACACAAGTACCCGCTGGAATAGCGAAGTGCTAGAGATAGTGGCAATAATGTAAGGAAAAAGAGGAGTGGGCTCATGGTGTCGTCCTGAAAGACACCTCTCTAAAAGGTGACCTTGTTAGTTGTTACACGATTTTTTCCAGATGAAATAGTAAATCTGGTTTTCCAAAGCGGCATCAATCTCTCTATTTCTTGCTACACAGGTTCAATTGCCCGAACAATCCTATCATTTATGATAGCTATGAATATCTTATAAAGTGTGTTCAGACAAGTTATTGGCCTGTAATTCTTCGGGTCAGCTAAGTTGTGTATTTTCGGCAGGTGTATTGTGCGCTCTTCCACCAACCATTCTGGAATCGGCTCTTCCGAATTCAAATATAAGGTGAAAATACGGGCCAAATGCTGATGGGTTGAAGAAAACTTCTTCCACCAGAAAGTTTTGATACAATCTGGTCTCGGTGCGGAATAGTTCTTCATCCCTCTTAATACTTTTTTCACCTCCTCGTTAGTGATGGGTGGGCATTCTTTATCAGGTGTT
>NC_046661.1:52135008-52148313 GCF_010883055.1 Belonocnema kinseyi | reverse complement strand
TATTTGAGAATCTTTGAAATAGTGTGAAATTGTTGAATGAAAAAATGTAATTTTTGGATTTTCCATTATTTTGTATGATGTCAAAATTTGAATTTTTTATTTTTCAAACAAATTCTAAAAGTTGTTATGATAATCTTGTAGGAAATTTTTTAATCAAACTTTTTCTTCTCTTGACTTTTTTTCATATCGTCCGTTACTTGTCTTGAAAGGTTCATTTTCGTGGGTTTTTTGGAATTTTGTAAATGATCATCGGTACAGAAAATTTTTGAATTTTGAAAAAAGTGGCCTTAAAATATTCAAAATGCGCTCACTTTTTGACTTCTTATACAAAATGGCTGCTTAACGAACTTGAACTTTAGTTTAGGACACTAAAAGAGTGTACCAAAGGCCAATCTAAGAGAATGATTTTTTCAAAAGTTATCGTGCTCTCAGACAAAATGCAATTTTTTATTATTTTTTGTGCGGTCAAAATTTGATTTTTCAATTTTTCGAAAAAATTGAAAAAGTTGTTATAACAAATCTTGTAAGGATGTCAAAAATTAACATTTTTCTTTTCAAGTACTATGAACAAGTGTACAGAAAATTTTTGAATCATGCAAAAATGTGTTCTCAAAAATGTTCAAAATGCGCTGAATTTTTGAATTTTTATCCAAAATGGCAGACTAACGAATTTTGTATTTAGCTTAGAACACTAAAATAGCCCAAGTCCGAGTTGCCGAAGCTGAATACACGGCTCAGTGTTGGTCCAATTTTGGCAGCCAAAGGTCGGCTAAAGATATTGGGCCAATATCGGCATTTTAATCGGCCCAGTGTTGAGGCGGTGCTGGCAGCCTATATTGGCTATTTATATTTGCCAATCCTCCACCGATGCTGGGCCCAGTATCGGCACTTTATTGCGCCAAGGCTCACTTTTAGTACGGGGAACCATGTTTCACGAGGATCCGCCAAAGTCTAGCCCAATGACGACACATTACTGGGCCAAGTGTCACTTTTACCACAGCAAACCATATTTTATTTGAATCGGTCCAATTTTGAGCCAGTGCTGGCAGTCCATATTGGCTATTTATATTTGCCGATCCTCCACCGATGCTTGGCCCAGTATCAGCACTTTATTGCGCCAAGGCTCACTTTTAGAACCTAAAAAACAACCCAAGTGCGATTTCCCGGAGCTGAATATACGGCCAGTATTGGTCCAATTTTGGCAGCCAAAATTCGGCTAACAATATTGGAGCAATATCGGCATTTTAATCGTCCCAATGTTGCGCCAGTTCTGGCAGTCTATATTGGCTATTTATATTTTCCGATCCTCCACCGATGCTCGGCCCAGCATCGGCACTTTATTGCGCCGAGTCTCACTTTTAGCACCTAAAAAACCAATCTTACATGAAAGATACAAAATTCGTTGTTGAAAAATCGTCAAAGTTCAGGATTGAATTTCTAAGTTCTGTCATTACAAATTTTGAATGTTTATGAAAAATTACATTTCCTGTCATTGCAAAAACTTGTAAAGTAGTCTACAGCGGAGAAAACGAAATATTACGCGAAGAAAAATTTTAATCGATTTAAAGTATTTATTTAAAAATTATTGCATTGATATTCCTGTTAACAGTTCGTGTATTTTACATTTACATTAACTTTTCTGAACTGTAGCTTATGAGGATGACTTTTTCACAGTGTTTCAACTTGTCGGTTTAGCGAAGTGGTTAGCACTCCCGATTGCTAGGCGATAGATTTAACTATATAGACATAGGTTCGATACCCCGTAGCGTTAGAAATATTATTCGTAATATAATGTTCAAAATGTAATATATGTATTCAATCTAAACAGGACCGTTAATATTCATATTCAAAGTACTCGCAATACATAAATATTGATTTTTTTAATACCTTTTTTGTCATATCCTTAGACCATAGCAGTAGTCGTTAAAATTAACCAAAATGTTTAAATGAAGTTTCAATTCTTGAAATTATAAATAATATTCCAACAATATGCAGTCGTATAATGATGAATGGATAAAGCAGATGCGTCCTAAGAAAAATTCATGGATTTTTTATCAGTTTTTGAATTAACTCCGGCATCCAGGTTGGTCCGACATTGGTACCCAGTGTTGGGCCGACAATAGCAGCCAAACCTTGGCTGCCAAGTGCAGGCCATAGTTATCATTCGATCTTTGGCGCGATGATGGCAGCCAAGCTTCGACAATATTTTTGCCTACTATGGGCCAATGGTGGGCCGTATGTGACTTCGCACTTGGGAGTGTACCAAAGGCCAATCTAATATATTAATTTTGTCAAACGGTATCGTGCTCACAAACAGACATAAAGACAGACAGATATACATACAGGCAGACACATTCATAAAAACATGTTTTTCGGATTCAGGAGGTTCTCAAAACGTTGACCTTTTGACAAAAACTGGGGGAGGGGGTCAGATTTTACACAAATCTAATACCTTCTCTGATGAGAATGCAAAAATGATTGATTGTTCGTTAATAATTTTTCGATAGTTCTGTTTTTGATTTTAATCGTAAAAAATAGCATTAAAAACATTTGAAAAATAAATTTTTTGAAACCCCACACACGAGACGAAAAAGAAATTAAAAGACAAAAGTTGTGATGAGAGCCCAGGCAGCGGGCAGATTTTTTTACTATTAATGATGTTTTTCATGATTAAAGGCAAAACTACGCATCCTATAAAAAAGTGATTGGTAACAAATTTGTAGATCTTTTTCAAATACACAATTTTTGTTATTTCATCTTTCACCGTATTTTAAATAGTTTGGCCAAAAAATGTAATTTTTAATTATTTCTTATGCTGTCAAAATTAAAATTTTTGATTTTTCAAGAAAATCCTAAAAGTTGTTATAATAATCTTGTAGGATATTCAAAAAGCAACATTTTTCTTTTCTTGACTTTTTTCATATCGTGCGTTATTTGGCTTAAACTGTTCATTTTAGTTTTTTTTTAATTTTGTACATGCTATTAGTCTGGTAATTTTTCATTTTATGAAAAAAGTCATTAGAATAAATTGTTTGACTTTTTGAATACTATAAATAACCGTACAGATAAATTTTGAATTTTGAAAAAAGTGGTCTCGAAAATATTCAAAATGTGCCTACTTTTTGCATTTTTATCCAAAATGGCTGGCTAACGAACTTTACCTTTAGTTTACGACACTAAACGAGTGCACGAAAGGTCAATATAATAGATTAATTTTTTCAAAAGGTATTGTGGAAACAGACAGGCGTACAGACAGACATATAGGCAGAAATACAGGCTGACACACAGATAGATAAAAAGACAGACATACAGGCAGGCATACAAGAATGACATACATGCAGACATGCAGACAGACATACAGACATATAGGCAGAAACATTCGTAAAAACCTGTTTTTCGGATTCAGGGGGTCTCAAAACATGGACATTTGACCAAAAATGGGGGAGGGGTCAAATTTTACACAAATCTAATACCTTCGCTGATGAGAATGTAAAAATGAATGGTAAGATTTCAATTTTGCAGTGGAAAACTTTTAAATTTTAAAGATGTATGAATACATATTCTTCAATTGTTATGATTGTGAAGATTAAAAGTCAAGTTTCCAATTAGAAATATTTCAAATTGAATAAATATCGGATGTAAATGATCAAACTTACAGACCTTTTTAATTATGTAAATTGTTCCAATTAAAATCTCTTTAATTTGTAAAATTTACAGTTTAAAGTTCTACAATTTTGCAGATAAAATTATTTATTTTTAAGATTTTGAAGATCAAAAGTCAAGCTCTCAATTCTAAATCTCTAAAGTTTAAGAAAATTGGAGTGTAAGTTACGAAAATCACAGCTTTTTAACGGTAAAATTTTAGACTTGCATAAGTTTTAATTGAAAATTTTCTATATCAAAAGCTCTTAAAATTAAAAGATTTACAATTTAAAGTTCTACGATTTTGAAGATTTACAATGGAAAATTCTTCAATTTTAACTAATTGCAATTTAAAATTCTTCACTTTTCTAGATGTATAAATAAAAATTCTTTAATTGTGATGATTTTGAAGATCAACGGTTCAGTTTTCAATTCTAAATTGTGAAATTTCTGATTGGAATCATAGCATTTTTGTTTTTTCATATTTATTACTAATTTACCCGTAGAATGAAGCTTATAATATAGTTATAATTATTAGTGAAATTATAATTTATAAAATTGGAATTGATATGAAAGTTCGAATTAGAATGTTCCGTTTTCATTTTTATTAGCCAGATGAGCTTCTCTCAGAATATAACTCTTTAAACTTAAAGTGACTTTCTATTACGGTGTCTAGTTTTTGGAAGAGAAGGAAAAGGAAGGGCCTGCACGTTGCACAGCTACCCTAGCCTGTTCTATCTTTCTAGCGAATATGTCGAATGAGCCTCCAGGAAGTCATGGGATTGGTTCGCAGTGACGTGGCATTTGGCTGTGTGAGTTAAAACTAGTTGAGTCCAGCACACAATCATCGCATCGTGCCTTGCTTGCCTTGCCTTGTGCACATATCTATTCCACACCATAGGCGTCGAGTTTTTATATTTTCTTTTCGCCCATATCACATTTTCACCGACAACCAATTCTAAGCTACCCACTTTTAATTCGTATCCTCATTTTATCCATTTAATAAACTCAAAATTGATAATTCCTGTTTCTTTTATGCATATTATTCATTTTCATATTTGCATAATTTATCAACTAATTATAGATTACAAAGTAACTTTATAGGCTTAAGGATATTATGATAAAATTTTACTATTATGTTATACAATTTCCATAATTTCATATTCGTTCAAAAAAATTGATTTTCAGTTTAAAATTCACAGATTAAATTATGTTTTTATTTGTTTTTTAGAAGCAGGTGTTTCTATAGGTGGGTAAGGTGAGAGGAGAAAAGAGGAATAGAAAAAAAAGAGAAAGGAGGGGAGAATGTGGTGACGGTAAGGTGAATCTTTGTCCTGTTGCGCCATCGGGAAATTCCGTATTCTATCCACATGTGGCTGGCGGGTACTTAATCGTGTGAATTTTTCAGACCAGCCTCTTCTACGCCGAAAACCATCTGTAAAACTCCCGAAGAAAAGGATATATTATTTGTACGAATTTCGACTAGCATCTGTTCAAATATTTCGTCATTTCTTTAATTTTCCCTTTTTCTTTAATTTTAATTAAAATTTCTACTTATTTTAACGTTTGATTATAATTTTGTAAATACTGCCCGGTCAAGAGATTGTGATTTTTAAAAATCAATTTTTCTAATCGACTTTATCAATAAAAAGTGGGAAATTATTCTGTTTGAAAGTATTTTTAGACTTTCTAAAATCATTTTATCTACCAACATCAGGCATTTTATTTACTCAAAGCTTATGTAATGCATAGTTCAGTTCAGATGTTTTTTTTTATACACAGAGAAATTATACTGCAATTTAAGATTAGATATGCAACTTATCTTTCGAAAAGTGGATAAGATTTCCTTGCAAAGAACTCAAATATTCCAAATTTCAAATATTCACGATTCGGTATTTATTCTTTGAAATAATCTTTACAATCACCGATGAAGTTAAAAAATGTTTAGTAATTGACAGATTTTATTCAGTTGAACAAACTGGTATATAGAACATTGTTATAAAAAATAAATTCTGACATTACAACAATATGAACATTTTAATTTCTCGTATGATTTTTGTATTACTTTTAAAATTTTATAAGTGTTCGAGTAATGGCAAAAAGTTTCTAGAACCGTAAAATCTTGAAAAAGAAAATCCTCAAAGTGTTTAATAATTTTTTATTCGCTTAGGTTCAGGAATTTTAAATAGTCTACAACTTTATCATTCTGGGAATTTTTCTATTAAATCGAGAATTTTTAAATTTGGTAATATTATAAAGTGTCGGGAATTTTTAATTTCCAGCAGCTTTACAATATTTCAGGAATTTTCTATTTCGAATATTTCCTTTTTCGAGAATTATATTTTTTGAGATTATTCAGTCACCCTGGAAAATATTCCAAACAGAAAATTCTCGAAATTATAAACTTGTCAACAATTAAATATGACCGAATATAAACAATTACCAAATTGTTTGAATAATAAATTAATTAAAGAAAAGGTGGGGATGACTAAAAAATACGGATAAAAGAATCCCGAAAAAGAAAATAGTCAAAATAGAAAATGCCCAAAATTATATCAAATTCGCCGACAGTATAAAAATTTCAGAATTGAAAAATTTCCTAATAATGAAATTCCTGACAGTTTAAAATATTAAAGAATTTGAAGAAAGATTGCTGACATAAAATATCTGACACTATAAAATTGCGATGACAGAAAAATTTCAGAAAAAATTTGACAAATTGTTTAATAATATACAAATGCAATCAAATAGAAACTAATAAATAAAGTAAAAAAACTAGATTATTTTACTAGATATAGTTTTCCATTTTCAAGTAATTTTGAAGATTAAGGCCAGTAAAAAAAATAAACTTGCTTAATGAGGATTCGCATGAGAGTCGAGCCAACAAAAAGGAATGGATATAAGTCGAGACGTTGAATTCCTGAATCCAGTCTCTGGAGGGTTCGCATTGACTTGAAAATCAAGCTACCTGTTTCCATGGGAAACCAGAGAGAACGAAAAAGGTCGGATAATAATATCGGTACCTATAAAGGCACTAACCCAAAAACTTTTCACCGGTCTTCTTACGGCCTTACGCAATGGCGCGAAGAAACAGCATAGAAAATGCAAGGTGAAATGCTTTCTCGTGAAACAAAGAGCTGCTGTTTCACAATTCTATACTCTATATACGCTGGATTATATATTTTTCCTTCAGTTTATCATTATTTATGCAATTGCAATATATTTTTATTTTAAAATAAAATATTGTAGTAAATGTAATACAGATTAAGGAAAAAATTATTAGGATACCATCAACCGCTACATTAGAGGTTGAAATAAGGGGTACGTGGCTAAACATCAGAAAATTCGCTGAAAAACATGGCAGAGGGTTTTCGTAGGTGGTAAAAACGATTCTAGTAACCATTTCTTCAAAATCCTCAACTGTTCACACAGTATTCTTAAAGCGAGTATTATTTATTTTTTAGTGTAATTTAGATTGTGTAAAAACAAAGTATATATCAAGCAGATTATTTATAACTCTCCAGTAAGTATGACTTCACTGTTTTAAAGAAATATGCGGTAACAATAATCTATGATTTCTTACTTATTTTGCATGCAAAAAATATAGATATTATAATACAGTATTATGATATCTATATTTTTTTGAATGAATCGCAAGTTTGAGCGCGCCTAGGGCACGCGTTTCTAATGGATATTTTAACGTAGAATCCGAATTTCCACAATTTAAAAGTTCTTCTTGCTGTTTTTTCGAGTTTTTAAAGAAAGAACCGAAGGGGGACTCAGTGGGGTCTTTAACCCCTTCGTTGGCATTGACGCAAAATGCGTCGAATTTTTCCGTGTGTGGCATTGACGAACAATGCGGGAATCTTTTCTCCTATTTAACTTATTCCGATTTTGTATTCAAGTCTTACTCGGGGGTTTTTGGAGTTGCTGAATCCGAATCTGAAGTCAAAATTCAAAAATTCAAAATAGCGGATCCAATATTGTGGACGAAAATACAAAAAAAAATGGCTCGATTTGGATCAATCTCGGTACTTACGTGTTTTTGAAATCGCTTAATCAGAATTTGAAGTCAAAATTCGAAAATTTTAAATGGCGGATATTTTTTCCGGCTTTTTAAATTTTGACTTCACTTTCGGGTTCAGCGACCCCAGAAACCCGTAAAGACCAAGATTTATTCAAATTGAGCCGTTTTTTGTATTTTTGTCCGCCATTTTGAATTTCCGGATTTTTACTTTATATTCGCCGGGGTATTCATACAAAATTAAATATGTATGGAGTCTATTTATTAACGAAACGCGCGGGTTTCTTTTTTTATGATTTACAGAAGTTTGTAACCATTTGCATCCTTTTTTTTATAGTTTGTAGTTTTGTTATAATTAGTCTTTTTTGGTAAAAAAAAATGATTTTTTGTTGTTGAAAATTATTTTATTTGCTTGAAAATTACTTTTTCTAATGTAAAAATAAACTTTTTAAACCCAAAATTTTAATTAATTTGTTGTCGAAACTGTCTACCCTTGTCAAAATATAGGTCCTACTTTGACGCTTCAAGTGGAAGTATTGTCCCTACTTTGCGGCTGTTTATTCTACTAACTCCTACGCAGCCACTCCTAAAGATATTTTCATTCTATTTTGCTTCTGTATAAGCATCAGCCCCTACATTGAAGGTCTTGCTTCTATATTCTTGAGTTTTACTTATGTCTCCTTTACAGCTCCATATTTTCCGTAGAATTTTGAAATTTCCTTTTAACGCTCTTAAATTTTAACGCACAAAATATGTGGCGTCGTTGCCTCGACGCCTGCGCCCTCGTGACAGATACTTTATTGTTTTCTCTAAAATTCCATAATCACAGTTCAAAGTAACAGTTAAATTGGTTTTAAATAATATATATTAAAGTGATAACATCGAAATGGGTTCAAGAGGAAAGAAGTTTGCCCTAATCTGGTGGCTGCAAGCAAAAGGAAAAATGCAAACCAGCGCTAAGAATTTAAAGATAGTTATAAAGAACCCATATCCAACCCCCCCCCCCCCCCAAAAAAAAGGTATCAAACACACGAGAAGAAACTTTAAAAGAAAAAGGTAAGAAAGATAAAAATCTTTTGTATTGAGTTTTGTCTGTACCACAAAAAGTAACTCCCAATTAGTTACCACAGATTCTGAAGAAATAGATTTTCCTTTCACGCAATTTTCATTTGAATTAAAGAATCGCGAAATTGAATAATTTCACTTTAAATATGAAAAAATAGGGCAAAGTCAAAACCTTAAAAATAGAATATTTTAAGATTAGATCATTGCGATCAAGATTTAACAATTTTATTATCAAAGTTACGATATCGTAAATATGTCGTATGATTTGACGATGTCTTTAAGATATCGTAAAGACACTGTAACGGCATGGACATAGGATGTCGTAAAGTTGTCGTAAATATGTCGTAACGATGTCGTAAAGACGTGGCTGAATTTTGTGCCTTGTGGGTGGGGTCGATCACTACAATATTCCTTATACATTCACTAAATATTCCCACACACGTATTCTTTCAATATTCTTGGTATTCTGGATATTCTTTCTAATCTCAGATATTTTTGATATTTCAAAATATTCTGAAATATCCCGAAATATTCACAAATATTCTGACATATTCCTCAATTTCCCTTTGCGCTCTACACGTTTTTAAAAATTCCAAATTATTTAAAATGATTCTAAAAAATGTCAAGAAAATCCAAAAAAGTTCATGTATTATTGTGTAATTACAAAATATGTTCAAGGGTTTAAAAGGATTTTAATGAATTTCAAAATAATTTAACGGGATTTAACCATTCTTTTGAATTAACCCTCATGATGGCAAGCTAAAATCGTGACGTTAAAAGGCAAGCCGGGCATCTCAGGCCCGTTGAAATTCAAACTTCTCTTTCCAGTAAATGTGTAGAAAAACCTAAGAAGTTTGATCAATTTTATTCATAATTACATTTTGTGATCACATTATATTTAAATTTATAATGCAGCTTTGCAAAGTTTCGACAATTGATCGTGTTAACCAAAAATTTGTTGCACGCATTTTTATGGCATGCCAAACAAAAATTTACCAAGATGCGTTTTCTTGTGAAGCCGACATGTTGATCGCTTTTTCCAGTAAAATCGCGATGAATCACAAAAGCTGTGACTGAAGAGACTTTTTTAAATTAAAAAGCATTGCGTGAGGCCACTGATTCGTTTTACATTGAACCATATATGAATAGTATATTTGGCCAAGAGTATTAACGCCTCCTTTTGTTGCGTTATAAAAAATATTTATAACCTGTACTTTTAGTTCCAGCTAAATACCAGTATTGTAACTATTACAACAACTATGACAACATAATCACTGCAACATCAAAATATCACGCGTTGCAAATGCGAGCGCACATTTGAAAGAGTTTACGCGAGAATTTATGTTTGCACCTGCAAGCAGTAGATGTATTTTAGAAACAAACAAGAAAATATATAGAAATCCTTTAAAATTAAAAAAAAATATATCTGTAAAACTGAAATCTATGGACTCAAACTGTTTTTTCATGCAAACATGAGTGATATGCATACTCTTTTCCTCGCGGTATTCAAAGTTGATGTTGCAATGAACAGCGGGCCTGCGAGGCCCGGCTTGCCTTTTTGTGTAAATAAAAAATATACACGTTTCTGTGGAACACTCCACAAATGGAATTTTCAGAAAACCTGAATTTTTTATGTATTTAGACTTCGCCAAAAGAAATTTCCATGCACAAGCCTATACTTGATACACAACTCTTTGTAACTCGAAAATTGTGACCCGCCGGGCCTCTGCGACCCGCCTATCTTTTTGAGGGTTAAAGAAGATTAAAGTTTATAAATGAATTTCAAAAGATTTCAAGTAATTTTAAAGAATTTTAAAAAGTTTTAGAAGAATTCCAAAAAGTACAATAATTTTCAAGAGATTTTAAAGACTTTAAAATACTTTGCATGAGTTGAAGGGATTTTTAATCGTTTTGAGGGATTTTCTGGCATTTCAATCGATTTAATATAGTTAAAAAAATTCTATAATTTTTCAAAAACTCCAAAGAGTTTAAGGATCTTCATGTAATTTAAAAATATTTTTATGTATTTAAAGAGATTTTCAGGAGTTTCAAGGGATTTAACGGGAGTTATTTGATTTAAAAATGTAAGTTTGTAATCGAATTTTTAAGGAATTTCGGTAGAATTCAAATGAGTTTTAAGATTTTAAGGTAATTCTAAAATATTAATATTGTTCTTGAATTCTTTAAAGTCTGTTAATTCTTTTAAAATCTTCGGAAATTTGTGGAAATCCTTTAAAATCTATTAAAATTCTGAAAAAATATATAGAATTTTTTTATTCTTTTAAAATATCTTGAAATATTTTTGGGTTAAGTTTAAATCTTGATTAAGCACATAAAATATATAATAATAATTTGTAATATTTCTCAAATCTAAAATCTGAGTACATATATTATTATAAGCGTAGCAATATTTTTTACAAAATAGGTCACAAAAATTTTCAGATGGCCTTGCACAGCTGTAGGCTATATTTCAGATTTTTTTTGCATTCTTCAAGCTAGGCTAGCCGAGAGGCCTTAGGCGTTAGGAATGCGAAACTTATAGGGTTCGAACCCCCGCAGAGAATAAAAACTTTTTCATAGCGTGCAATTATAAATAGTTTAGTGATTGTGTAATAGTAAATAACTGTGTCCTTAAACATGTGAACAAATATTAGAGTATAATAGTAATAATATAATAATACAGAAGATTAATTTTTTTGTGGCGAAAAATCGGTTATGATTTTATAGAACTGTTCTCTATACCCAGTGGGCACAAAGTTTGTCGACGTCTTTACGACATCTTTACGACATCCTATGTCCACTTTACGATATCGTAAATAAGTCGTATGATCCGACGATGTATTTACGATATCGCAAAGACATTGAAACGACATGGACACGGATGTAAAATTTTGTGCCCACTGGGTAGTTTCGGGACTAGTTCAACGCAATGTAAAACAAAGACGATTTTAACTTTTATTAAACTACCCAGCGTATCCTCTACTATAGGATTAGTTCTATAGAATTTAATGGATATTTCTTTCCGCGTGAAAAATAACTTGAAACATGATGCAAATGTCAGTATGTCTTCTTCTTGCTCCATTTGGTTAATTTTTCGTCAAATAATTTCATTCTGTACAGGAAGGTAGAGTGTGGAGCGATAAATTAGAAACAAAAACTAAGCCTCTATTCTGACGCCTCAAATGGAAGATTCGGAAATTTGTGCCCATAAGAGCGCTAAAGTAGGGCAAAAATTGTATGGCAATATCCTCTACTTTACAATCTTAGGCCCTACAAATATTAGCATGAAGTCTCAAAGTAGGGGCTATATTTCGACTCGGGTAGTATTAAGAAAATTCCCGCAAAACTAACCAATAATGAGAATAAGTGGGGATAGAAATGTCTCATTAAGACCTCAATTTAGCATTTGACCTGAGTACAGAATCATTTGGTAATTAGTTTAATTTTAAACGTTAAAGGAGAAAGTTCTGCTAATACGAATTGAAATGGAGTTCCTGGAAACTATTTGCTAATTTATTTATAACAAATAAATGGAATAATGAGCATATTATTTGTATTTTATGAATCCCTAAACATTCATTGAACACAATATAAAATTGATCTAATCAGCTATTAAAGCGTGAAAAATTGTTATATACAAAATTTCAGTTTTTCCATACTTTGAGTGACAAAATTATTAATAAACAAATAGAGGAGGCAAAAGTTAGGAGCATCAAGCTCTTAGAACGTAATGAACTGTAATTTAAAAGAAAAATTTCACATTACACTAATTTACAAAAATCATTTTTTCCAAGTAATTAAAAAAAAGTTTACTCGAAGGTATTGATATTATTTCTTGGCCCTCAGCTTGCAGACATATTGACAACAACGTCACAACTTGAAATACCTAATCATGACGCTGCTTCATTTCTCGACTATTTTGAACTGAGGCAGGTAGGCAGGCCGCGGTACCTTGAGATCGTCTAAAGTCCAGATTCATTGAATTATTTTTATTATTATAAATTTATTAATAACATTTTATCAATAGTTTAAATTTCAGAGAAATTCCCGAGTAATTTAATGATTATATTTTTAAATGCAGTATATTTAAATAGAAAAGAGGGAAAGCCCCGTAAAGGGGTTGTTTCTCGAAAATAGGGGATAAAGGGAGATTGGTGAAAAAAGGGAAATGCAGATGAATAATTACGATCCCTGCCAAAGGAAAAACGAATTAATTCAAATTAATTCCATTAACTAAGGTGAGTTTGATCAATATTCTACTTAAATTCATGTCAGAAATTGAATTTAAAGACTTTCAGATAAATGTATTTAATTGCAAATATATTAAAGGTAAATTTGACTTTATACAAAGTATCTAGCTGAATTTAAGTAAATTGAGGTATTCAGGAAAATTGAGAAAATGTGAGGTATATTGTACATATCTGAAAAAAAGCACATTTAATTGAAAATTTCATTTTAGTATGCCTATAATGTGTGTTGAATATTCAATCAAATATAATCATTTAAAAATGGGAGTGGAAAATGAAGAAAGGCCATTTCGGTATCATTAATACTGGAAACGTGTTTAATAAACC
>NC_046661.1:52124118-52134908 GCF_010883055.1 Belonocnema kinseyi | reverse complement strand
TTACAAATGCTTCGCACGGATCAGACTTTCCTTTCAATATACATCGTTCACAGCTGGAATCAGGGGATCGCATTTTACGTACTTCAGGGTACAAAAATTAATTAATTTGAAATTATTAATTAATAATAATTAGCACAAACATGAAATTTTGAATCAAAACTAAAAAAAAACAACTTCACGCATTAGTTTTGACAATTAACTGCACACCTTCCTTGTCCTTAGTGGAGAAAAACTCTTCAAACCTTCCAAGATACAAAAATATACATTTATCTGTTGCTTAAGGCCTAATTGTAAAAATACAAGTACCAGCCAAAAATATTTCCAGTCTTCCCCCATAAAACAACCTTGGTGCGGAAAAAAATCATCAGAAGTGAAAAACAACTTCTTTTTAATTTTTTAATACGTGAATCAATATAAAAATAGAACTTTTCGTACCGCAGAAAAATAGGCTTAACATCCCTATTATACAATTCGATTCCACACCCCAGCAACATGATAAATATCACACATAGAATGTAAAAAAATGAGGAAAAAACAAATAATTCAACGCACTTATTTAAAATTAATGGCGGATTAACATTATTCATCCGTTTGAACTGTTTTGCTCTCCATGGGGGGTTCGTTTTTCAATGAGCCGCATCTATTTGCTATGTCGACGATTTGTCGAAGAACAACATTTTCTTCTTTCAAACGTGCAATCAATTCCTTTTCTTTCATTTCATTCTCTTCGTCCAAAGCTGCTGCGGTTTTCATCACTGCGGCCATTTCGTTTATCTTTTCTGCCTGGCTTGTAATTATCTGTGTGAAGACAAAACATCATGAACAAATTTTATACTCACCTTTTTTTTAATTCAACTTGATTATTACATAAAAGGGACCAAAAATTTGAAATTTACAAAATTGATACTTGGTAAAAATAGTTGTTTTTGAGAAATGACTATTATTTATGTTTTTGTTTTGTGAGTGCAATGCAGAAGTTTTTGTGTAAATATTACATTCGTTTATGAATTCATGCACTAAAAACCAATTTAAAAAATTAACATTTTAAGTTCTCTTGAAAAGGCAGTGATAATAATTTTAAAAATCATCATATTTATTTGAAATCAATAAATTCAGTTGTAATTCTTACATTCGCGTATCTGGAGTTGTACAGCGATGTATAGTCAGTTTTGCACTGAGTCAACAAAGAAGCAGTTTGCTGTCTATATTTGGACATAATTAGTTCCAGCGCACTTTTATGGTCTTCAAGAGCAGTTTTCAGTTCTCGATTCTCAGCTTGGATTTCTCTGAGGTGTCTATTTTCTTGCTGAATGCCAGCAATGACTTGTAAATGAGGCGTTTGCTTCGCCTCGGCATTTAAAACGTCAACTTCTTCCTGATACTGCAATCAAAATTTAATTATTTTGAATTTAAGTCAATCAACATATGATAGATTCAAACTTAAGGACATGCTCTTCGGTGACCACGTGACCACACTAGTCCCCGGTTATCAGCATTTTTTATTGCGTTCACTCTGTCCACACGGATTGAGGTATCAAGTTTAAAATTTTACAGATTAAATAAAAAACACTGAAGAACGTTTGTATACATCAATATGTTTCTAATTTTAAGGAAAGTTTATTTATAAATTTACGAAATAGGATATTACCATTCGAGTTATAGCATTTTAAAGATAATTTTTGGTTTGATGCATTTCAGATTTTTTGATTCGTGTATATAGAGCACTGACACCAATTTTGGATTAAGCCATCTAAACCTTAAAAAAATTAATATAAGCAATAAAATTTGCAAATTCGTTGCAAATTAACAAATAAGTGTCTGCACACAAGTAACCTATCATTATTTTTGGAGCATTTTTAACGATTTCTAGCAGAGAAAAAAATCAACTTTGGAAGTCGATAAAGTCGAGATCACGTGACTAAGTTCGTTCATGAAATTTTTGTGCACAGAATGAAATGATTTTTATTTCTTTTGGTCCACACGGATTTAGATATCGTGTTCAGAACTTAGGAAGTTATACAGAAAGCACTAAGGAACGTTTGTATATGTCAAAATATTTATAATTACGAAGAAAGTTTTCTATTAAAATATATTAGGAATAGGAAATAAACTTTTAACGTCGATAAAGCAGATGCCTTGCTTTAAAAAAATCGAGAAACATTTTAGAATGTGATACTCGAAAATCCGTCCAAGTCCCATCTTGAGAAATGTGCATTTTCAGAAAATAATTAAATTTTTCTAATGGTTATATATTATTGTGAATTTTTTTTACATATGTGAAACAATTCTAAGTTAATAACAAAACCAATCAAAATAAAATTTCGCCCGGGGGCAAAAGACACGGGGAGTCCGACGCTGAGTCCCGCCGGTCGGTTCTCTGTCAACATTAGTTATCAGCTGATCGATTCAAAGTCAAAAATTAGACGTCAAGAATTATTGAAGTTGGTTGGAGAACTCCGAAGAGTAAGTTTTAGCACATTGCTGGTGTTGGTATGTTTCCAATTTGAAATTTATATTTTATTTTTAGGACCAAAAAAATAAAAATCATTCTACACAAAAATTTTATGAACGTTCAAAGTTTCTTTTTTTTCTCCGCTAGAAATCGCTGAAAATGCTCAAAAAATAATGATAGGTTACGTGTGCGCAGATACTTATTTGTTGATTTGCAACGAATGTGCACATTTTATTGCTTATATTAATTTTTGGAAATGTTTAAATGATTTAGTCCAAAATTATATCAGTGCTCAATATACGCGATTCAAAATATCTGAAATGCATCAAACAAAAATTATCTTCAAAGTGCGCCAACTCGAATGGTGATTTCCTATTTTATCAATTTATAAATAAACTTTCTTTAAAATTATAAACATATTGATATATAAAAATGTTCTTTAGTGCTTTTTATTTAATATGTCAAAGTTTAAACACTATATCTCAATCCGTGTGGACACATTGAACACCAAAAAAACGCTCATAACCGGGGACTAGTTTCGTCACGTGGTCAATGAAGAGTATGCCCTTAACCATTAAAAATTGATCAAATATTAAGGCTTATCATTTTAGGATATCTCATTTTTAATATTTAAAATATTCAATTTGAAAACATTCAATTTTGTTATGCTTCAAAACACTAACTTTGAATGTTTTTTTCAAATTCCCATCGAAAAATAAATTCACCCATTTTCCGGAATGATCAGATTTTTCAAATTACCGGCCCAGTAGCTACCCTGGTTAATTAAATGAAGACATGAAAATTTCAACTAAATAAGTATAAAAAAATGAAATGTTAAAGCATGAACACCACACATTTTCTACCAGAGGTTATCAAATACAAAATTTCGATAACATTAAAAAAGCACATGTTCTCTCAAGAATCTACATAAAAAATTTGAAAAACTTAGAAAAAATTATTTGCGAGACGGGAAAACCAAATGGCACTTAAAATTTAAAACGGTGCAATTGGAGAATAGGGGTGTCACCTGTTTTTTGGCTGGAAAAATTATATTTTTCTGCGAAAAACTATTAGAATCTTTAACTGAACGTTAAATGAAGCGATTTGAAGGGACAGAAGTTTAAAATTATTGTTACTTTTGTTACTGCGATAACTTAAATATGGTTACGTCACGATATCAGAATAACCATATTTAACTCACCGTTTAGGTGCTTTCAAACATACAAACGGCCAGAAACACTCCTTTGACAGGTCAGAAAAATAATTTTATCAAAACTCTACCCTTTTCCAAAGTTTCGTAGGGGCGGAAAGGCACCCCTAGGACTAGTAAGAAGAATAATGTTGGTCAGATCACTACTCATTTCCAACTTCTCGTTAAAATAGAGGTGACGCCCATATTCTGCAATCTAACCGTTAAAACTAGTTTTTCATTTCATAAATTTAAAAAAAATCACGAAAATGTACATAACAGAATTTTGGAAAATTGTTTCTTATCCATGCCTTCAAATATTTGCAATTGGAAATTCCTTTTAAGGAGTTTTATACCCACGCATTTAAATAACGTTAATTCAATCAAATACTAGCTTAATATCCGTTTTCCAAAAGGCTTTTTTAAATAGCAAAATCTTATCAAGCGAGAATGAAAAAAACGATTAATTAAAAACAAATATATCCTTTTCAAAAATTCGCATTTCGAAATGCATATCCTTTCGGGAAAGTAACAATCTGATTACATTATGAATAACTCTCTCGAATGAAGTGATGTTGACTGATTTCCTCCATTCCTTTAAATACCGAATGAATAAATAGAATCTTTCATAAAAAACGCTAAATTTTAAAAAGTAAAATTAGTTCTGCTGCAGAAATCTATCAATAATAATCATCAATACTTGACTTACTTGTTTCATTCCATCAATTTGTGTGCAGACTGACTGAATTTCACAAATTAAATTATCGGCTGTGCTCTCCTGGTCGGATATCCGACCTACTAGCTTCTTCGCATCTAATATAATTTGTTGAAAAGTCAAAGACATCTGAAAACTCAAGGATATCCATAAATTAGGGTTATGTATTGTCTTTCTAGCCTTCCAGCAAGCAGGGTTAATTTATTTTGCTTAGATATTTTATAATAAATTGAACCACGTATAAATCAATAATACTGTCGTTACACAAAATGATTATTATGAATAAACGACTAAGAAATAGGAAAAAATAAACAATAGCTTACCTTTTGTCACCTTCAGCACTTGAAGGTAGCAAGAAAGCAAAAAAAAAACCAAATATGTCAAAAATAGACTGAAACAATCGATTAGAAAGATTCAATACTAGATGAGAAAAAGAATTGTCACTTGCCAGGAAGTTCTGTAATTTCAAGAGGGTTTTAAAACCCTTCAGTTTTCTATCAGGTAGTGTTAAAGATTAGGGACCCTGTAGCAGCCCCATGCATCGCCCCTACTTTTCTGTTTTCTTACGAACCAGAGGGGAATTGTCGGTTAAACTAATCCAACAGATGGCGCCACAAAAAGTAGGTCTGTCTTTTTCATTGAATTACATTAAGAAAAAGCAAAAATAATTAAAAACTTGATGCTGTTTGTAAATAAACAAACAAATATATATTAAAAAATAAGAGTAACTACTACTATTTTTTTTTTTAAAGTCATGAAAGTATGTAGTTTAATATGAATAAAATATAATTTTGAGATACATTTTGAAAGCAGTTCGAACTTTATATTTTTGTGATTTATTTTGCTCATATTATTGATTTTATTATTAGTTAAAGTTAAAAAAAATGATTTTTTTAAAATTATTAATGTAGCTAATGAAAAAATTAATAATTTTGAAGACCCTAATTACAAAAATATTTAAAACATATACGTGATCAGAAGAATTAATAAAAAATATATGACGTATATTAAATATAAATATAATAATAATTAAAATTAAAATATTAACAATTTCAAGTTTCGAAGAAAATATATTTTTTAAGTCATAGCAATTGTAATTAAAATGTTTGAGGGAATAATTTGGTTAAACATGAATAAAAAAACTAATAAATGAGAAAGTGGATTTAATATTATTTAATATAATGTACATGTTTAATTAAATTGAACCAAACATCATACATACATTTATACAGTTCAATCATTTATTTGTTGCTTAATCTTGAAAGTTTTTTTCTCACTGCATTCAACCCCTAACAATTTTCTTCAAAATTTCCAATTTAAAGGAAATTTTGAATTAATTAGTTAATTATATTATTGCTATCCTCATTTCTAAAATGAACAGACTATAAACTATTAAATTCTATAAACAAACGTACCATACTCATGACGCACAGTAGGAGGAAATTCCCTTTTTTCGTTCAGCTTGACGCTCCGAACTTTTGTCTTCTCTATTTGTTTATTAATCATTTTTCTACTCAAAGTACGGGAAAACTGAAATTTTGTACATAATAATTTTTTACGCTTTAGAAACTGATTAGGAAAACCTCATACTGTCTTAAATTAATATTTAGGGACTCATAAAATACATATAATTTCTTTATCATTCCATTTATTTGTTGCAAACAAATTTGATAAACAAATGAACAAATAGTCTTATTATTGGTAAAATTTTGTGTGTTGCTAAAAGTGTTTCAAATTAATATAGAAATGATATTTCATATCAAAAATAATGTAAAAGTTTATAATAACTATTGTTATAAACAATTCTTGTGGCAAAATATTAGAATTTGAGATTTTTCCAATTATTATTTCCTTCAAGCGCCAGAAAGACTTCAGGTATTCCTTAAAACAATAAATTAAAATATAACAATTTACATTTTTGTAAACACATTAGATAAACAAATTCAAAATTTTGGTCCTTTCGCATAGAAATTTTTTTTATACTCGAAATGTCTTAAGCTGTTGGACAAATAACTGCTAGTCACAACAATATTTGAAAAGTTAACAATAACCAGTGTTATAAATAATTCTCGTGAAAAAATATTCAAACGTAAGGTTTTATCAAAATTTTTATTTCCTTTTTTCACAACAATGGCTACGGATATTCCTAAAAAATGTATCTTTGATCATATTTAGTGGAATATAATCACTTACATATTTATAAATAATTTACATTAAAAATTACGCAATGTTGGCATTTTCACTTGGAAAAAGTCGTCACAAAAGTTGTCACAAGAATTGTTAATAACAGTGGTTATTGTTAACTTTTCTCATATTTTTGTGACTAGCAGTCATTCGTCTAATAGCTTAACACATTACCAGTGCAAAATAACTTTCTATGCGAAAGGGCTAACATTTTAAATTTGTTTATCTAATTTGTTTACAAAAATTTAAATTGTTATATTTGATAAAATATTGTTAAATATTTATTATTTTAAGGAATACCTAAAGTCTTTCTGGCCATTGAAGGAAATTATAATTTGAAAACTCTCAAATTCTAATATTTTGCGATAAAAATCGTTTATCACAGTGGTTATTATAAACTTTTAAATTATTTTTGTTATTAAATATCATTCCTACATTAATGGGAAGCACTTTTAGCAAAAGAAAAATTTCGCTGATAAGAAGACTTTGTTCATACTTTGACTGGAAAAATTATTAATAAAAAAATAGAGGATACAAAAGTTCGGAGCGTCAAGATCTATAGAATTTAATGATCTTTAATTTAAAACAGAACAATTAAAAATCGCAAGAAAATTGAAGGCTCTGGACATTTTTGAACGAAAAAAGTGCATTTTCTCCGACCGTGCGTCATGAGTACAGTATGTTCGTTTATAGATTTTAATAGCTTATAGTCTGTTTATTTTAGAAATGAGTTTTGCAAAAATATAATTAACTATTTGATTCAAAATCTCCTTTAAATTTTCAAATAAAATTATTAGGGGCTGAGTGCAGCGAGAAAAAAGCTTTCAAGATTAAGCAACAAATAAATTATTGAATTTTATAACTGTATATATGATGTTTGGTTCAATTTAAATAAATATATACATTACATTAAATAACATTAACTCCATTATCTCATTTATCATTCGTGTCATTGACTTTTTACCGAATTATTTCCTCAAACTTTTAATTAGAATTACCACTACTTTCTGAAAATATTTTCTTCAAAACTTAAAATTTTTAAGAGTTTAAAGGTACAAAGATTCTTCACTTTGCAACTTTAGTTGTAGTTTTACATATTTTATTTATTATTATATTTATATTGGATATAAGTTATATATTTTTTAATTATTCTTCTCATCATGAATGTGTTAAACACATACATGATAAATACTTTTGTCATTGTGATCTTAAATATTATTAACTTTTTCATTAGCTACATTAATAATTTCATCAATAAATAATTTTCTTTAACTACAACAAATAATAAAATCAATAATATCAGAAAAATAAATCGTAGAAATATAAAGTTCGAACTGCTTTCAAAATGTATCACAAAATTAAATTTTATTCATATTAAACTACATATTTTTATGTCTTTTTCTTTTTTGAAATTATTAGTTATAGTTACTCTTATTTTTTCATATATTTTTTTGTTTATTTGCAAACAGCATCAAGTTTTTAATTAATTTTGCTTTTTCTTCATGCAATTCAATGAAAAAGACAGACCTACTTTATATGGCGCCATCTGTTGGATTAGTTTGACCAACATTTCTCCTCCGGATCGTAAGAAAACTACTCCACATACGCATACACGGTCGAGGCAGGGCGCTGCCATGTAACAGCCCTGTGCATCAGAAAACAAAATGGCGATCCCTTAGTGTCCTAAGTTGGTTAGTTCCAAATATCTTCAACGCGGCGCTAGTTGTCTCGTCACTCCCTGTTTTTTCATTGTAAGCAATGGGAACAGACCACTTTTTTTAAATTTTTTAATAAATAAAATTTTATTTACGTAAAAAAATATTAAAATGAAAAGAATGGTACACATTTTATATTTCAAAACAATTTTCCAAACAATGTATATAAATGCTAATGGAAAACATGAATTAAAACGTCACCCAATAAACTGGGTAAATTGGAATATTAGATTTTAATTTGAATAAAAAGTTAAATATATTCCTTTTTATATCTGAAAACGCAGTAAATAATATTTATATCAATAAAATATATAAATAGTCTTGTGGAAAAAGTTTTAATAGTATACAAGTACGAACTTAATATTTGAGGGTTTAGCGAGTACTTACACTATTGAATACAATGAGAAGAATGTAATTGAAATTGAATTAAAATTTCATTCATGAACATATAGCATAAAAATATGTAAAGAAAATTAAAAATAGTTTATTCAATAATTCAAATTGTTGAAAAAAAAACTATTTTTCAGAGGAACAAATATAAATTATAATGTTATAAAACGTCCAAGATGTAAATATAGTCAATGCTTTAACATCTTTGTTTTAAAGACTTAAAAGAATATAATGATAAAAAGGAGCAATTAAAGAAATTAATTTTTTTATTTTCCACTGATTATTAAAAAAAATGGTTTCAAATGTAAATTTAGTTCAATTCAATTAGAAATGCATTATATCCATTATATATTCATAAGCGAGAGTATTCACATAGTAAGTTTTAACTTAGTACTATTCAAATTTTATCTACGGGTTTTTTACATTCCATTAACAATATTGTTAATTTGTTTTCGACAATAAACTTTAAGAATTATATTTTACTTTTTATTCAAATTCAAATATAAGATATATTCCACTTTGCCAGGATTATTGTACGGCCATATAAATCATATTTTGTCTTTAGTATTCATAGAAAATGATTGGAAAAGTATTTTGAAATGTTAAATGAGTAACATTGTTTTAATTTCAAGAATTTTTAAAAATGGAAATAATATTTTTTTTTACTAAAAATTTAAAAACTACTAACTATTAACTATTAAACCCTATAAACAAACGTACCGTACTCATGACGGGGTGTAGGAGGAAATTCACTTTTTTCGTTCAGCTTGACGCTCCGAACTTTTATCTTCTCTGTTTGTTTATTAATCATTTTTGTACTCAAAGCATTAAAAAACTGAAATTTTGTACATAACAATTTTTTATGCTTTGATAACTGATCAGGAAAACTTTATATTGTCTAAAATTAATATTTAGGGACTCATAAAATACAAATAATTTGTTTATCATTTCATTTATTTGTTGGGAACAAATTTGATAAACAAATTAACAAATAGTCTTATTATCGGTAAAATTTTTTGGTGCTAAAGAAATTCAAAATTTTGGCCCTTGCGCATAGAAATTTTTTTTTTTACACTAGAAATATAAGCTGATGGCCGAATAACTGCTAGTCACAATAATATGTAAGAAGTTAACAATAATCATTGTTATGAATAATTCTCGTAAAAAAATATTCAAATGTAAGATTTTATCAAAATTTTTATTTTCTTTAATCGCCACAATAGCTACGGATATTCCTAAAAAATGTATCTTTGATCATATTTAGTGGAATATAACAACTTACATGTTTATAAATAATTTATATAAAAAATGTCCCATTGTTGGTAGTATCACTCGGAAAAAGTCGGGTTTTCAATCGTTATAGATTGGAAATGAATCAAAACACTGCATGCTAAGATTCACTCAATACAAAATCTTTTGACAATAACCCACCGACTTGGCCATCAAAGAAAATTTAAATTTGATAAAACCTTAAGTTAAAATATTTTGTCACAAGTATTGTTAATAACAGTGGTTATTATTTATTCTTCTAATATTTTTGTGACTAGCAGTCATTCGTCTAATAGCTTAAAACATTTCCAGTGCAAAAAAAATTTCTATGCGAAAGAGCAAACATTTTAAATTTGTTTATCTAATTTGTTTACAAAAATTTAAATTGTTATATTTGATAAAATATTATTGAATATTTATTATTTTAAGGAATATCTGAAGTCATTCTGGCCATTGAAGGAAATTATCATTTGAAAAATCTCAAATTCTAATATTTTGACACAAAAATTGTTTATCACAGTGGTTATTATGAACTTTTAAATTATTTTTGTTATTAAATGTCATTCCTACATTAATGAGAAGCACTTCAAGCAGAAAAAAATCTTCACCGATAATAAGACTTTGTTCTTACTTTCACTGGAAAAATTATTAATAAAAAAATAGGGAGAAAAAATTTTGGAGAGTCAAGATCTATAGAATGTACAGCACGTTTGTTTATAGATATTAATAGCGTATATTCTGTTTATTTTAGAAATCAGGTGTGCAATAATATAATAAGCTACGAGGGTGGATTGATAAGTTTCCGGCCTGACCAAGAAAAACAACGTTTTTAAGAATTTTTTTTTTATTTCTCAACATAATCTCCTCCAAGGCTGA
>NC_046661.1:52120281-52124018 GCF_010883055.1 Belonocnema kinseyi | reverse complement strand
GCTATCTAAGGATGGTACTATAGAACGCCACCTCAAGGTAGGCCTAGTGGCGCCATCTCTTGGTCAGGCCGGAAACTTATCAATCCACCCTCGTATTTGCTTCAAAATCTCCTTTAAATTAAAGTTTGTAAATAAAATTATTATGGGCTGAATGAAACGAGAAAAAAGCATTCAAGATTAAGAAACAAATAAATTACTGAAATGTATAAATGTATACATGATTTTTGGTTCAATTTAAATAAATATATACATTAAATTAAATAATATTAAATCCATTTTCTCATTTATCATTCGTGTCATTGACTTTTTACCGAATGATTTCCTCAAACATTTTAATTACAATTACCACTACTTTTTGAAAATATTTTTCTTCAAAACTTAAAATTTTTAAGAGTTTAAAGGGAAAAGATTCTTTACTTTGCAACTTAAGTTGTAGTTTTACATATTTTATTTATTATTATATTCATATTGGTAATAAGTCATATATTTTGCAGTAATTCTTGTGATCATGCATATGTTTTAAATATTTTTGTCATTGAGGTCTTAAATATTATTAATTTTTTCATTAGCTATATTAATAATTTCAGCAATAAATAATTTTGTTTATCTTTAACAAATAATAAAATCAATAATATGAGCAAAATAAATCACAAAAATATAAAGTTCGAACTGCTTTTAAAACATATCTCAAAATTAAATTTTATTCATATTAAACTACATATTCTCATGACTTTTTCTTTTTTGAAATAATTAGTAATAGTTACTCTTATTTTTTCATATATTCTTTTTTGCTTATTTGCAAACAGCATCAAGTTTTTAATAATTTTTGCTTTTTCTTAATGCAATTCAATGAAAAAGACAGAACTACTTTTTGTGGTGCCATCTGTTAACTTAGTTGGACCGATATTTCCCCTCCGGATAGTAAGAAAACTACTACTGCATACACATACACGGTCGTGGCAGGGGGCTGCTTTCCAAGCAAAAACAGGGAGTGATGGGACAACTAACGCCACGCTGGAGATATTAGAGACTAATCAACTTAGGACAGTTGCTGGGTCAAGTTAAAATCTGAATTAATGAGAGATGAACAGGGCTGCTTGTAGTGAGATACGTGCCAAAGGATATGTGGAGGGGGGAGTTTGAACGGAAGTTGGAGCCAGCGGTGAGAAGGCGCGATGTATTTAAACGGCAACAAACACGACACACTAAGCATATCGAAGGTACCGAATCGTGAAGCTATAGCAAATTCCAATAACTGTACAGTATCTGCTGTTGGAACGAAAGTATTGCTCTCTTCTCGATCGACCAATCCGCACTCAGCTGCCTGTTTGGTGCATCCCTTACTACCAGGGTTGTGCAGTGACGCGTCACTCAGGGTTTCTGACGTATTATACGTAAAAAACCTGTAAAAACGTAATAAAAGTGGTGGACTCGGATAGAGCATAATATAAACTCACTTTTTTGAATTATGCTTATGTGTACCGACTTACATTGTTATTGTTTATCAGAACTCCATTTGACATAAAAATATCATCAAGAATATCAAAACTGACACCACTCATTTTAGAATTATTATTTCGACTGCTTTCATCTCATTGCATCAGATTTTCTTCTGACGCGCTCATAATTATAACGCACTTTTTCTGAAAAAAGTGTGAAATCAGCGAAAATCCTTGAATGATTTGTTTTTTTATTTTTCAGATATTTGCAGTTCGGATGGTTTGAAAACTCACCTGTGGTTTCTTAAACTTTCTTTAGCCGTATTCGCTAATACGCATCCCTGACAAAACGCAACGTTTTTACCATTTTTTTAAAGGAAGGCTAATTCAATGTGAAAATGTCAACGCCATCTTGAAAACGTATATTACGTTTTGTATAAAACTGCAGGGCCCTAATCACTTCAAGATGTCAATAAGCACTATTCCGATACCGAAGCGCGAAGTTGTAGTAAATTTTGGTATAGTATCTTGATTTGGAACAGAAGTGTCTGTCTCTTCTCGCTCGACCAATCCGCAGTCAGCTGCCCGACTGTCGCGTCCTTACTACAGGGTCCCTATTATGGGTGCGCTCTACCCTGGTTCCACCGTTTGCGCACAAGCATGCGCGATTGTCATAGGTCATGCGCAATCGCTATCGTATGTCGTCATCGTAAACATACGATGACGACTGCGCATGATCCATAAGGATCGTGCATACTGGTGCGCAGCCTAATTTAGCGGTGGAACGCACCCTATATTAGATGGGAATATGCAAGCTGCCGTTTGGTCAAAGATATTATAAACGTAGATGCGGTGGGGGCTTAGTTGCCCGCCATAAATATAGGCGGCGCGTCCGATGAAAAAAGTAACTTCCCCTCTACCCACCGCTCCCTGTAGAAAGCCAACAACCGATATAGTTTGCCAAGAGCCACTTGGAGCGCTGTAAACAACTCTCGACACCTGGACACACCTTCGAGGCGCACTGATGGTAAACTTAGCTTGGACAAGAATCATTTTATTGAAAGTAAATTGCCAATTAAAACATTTTTACATTTATAGCTTTGCAAAACTTGGTTGTTTTAATAAATACCACAAATATAAGTCGATGAGTAATTTATATTACGGTTTCATATATTTTCCACTAATTCTAAAATTATTAATTATAATTTTCATTCTATATATTGTCTATATATAGTTCTTTAATATTATTTAGTTTTTATTTTTATTTTTGTGGTGTGCAATTTCTACGGACTTTTTTAGTCTATTCGTCTAATCATGTTCTCGTATGTATTTTCCAATTTCTTAATTATTATATATTCTAACGTTTTTATAAAAATATAATTATAATTCCAAGTGATAGAAAAATTGTTCTTTCGGTTTTTAGATGTTAAGACGAAACTTCCAAACCAGATTACGTTTCGCAATGGCAAACAAAATTAGACGAACAGAATTTCACTGGCACATTCTTAAAAAATATTATATTCCATAAAATATATTTTAAAATAAACTTTAAATCATTAAAATTGATACAGCTGACTCGAAATATATATATAATTCAAATTATTATTCAAGTTTTTCAGGAGTTTTAAGTGCCTCAAAACCTTCAAGATTTTTTTACAATTTTATAAATCTTTTTAAATTTTTGAAATATTTTCGACACTGTAAACTTGCTGAGATAACAATGCTCAAACCTGAAAATCCCGAATTAAAAAATTCTAGAATAATGAAATTCTGGACAGTTTACAATATTATCGAATTTAAAAATTCCCGAATAATAAAACTCCAGGCCGAATGCTGTCTAATGATAAAATATACAAACTAGAAAATTCCCGAATTGCAGAAATTGAGAAAACATTTATGTGGTCAATATTATGTATTTATTAAAAATACAATAATCAAATATTTTTATTAGAGAAATTTGGTTTAATGTTTAATTTTTTAAATTTATTGTTTCAATTTAAAATAACAATAATTGTATAAAAATGTGATACAAACATAAATTTAAAACACGTGAGCTTTAAATGAAACAAACTTTGCAGGATTCAATACAGGCAAAAGTTTTTTCCTCGGTAAAAATATTTTATTATTCTAATAAAAAAAAATTTTTAACCAACTATTTTTTAATTTTTCAAATTAGAGAGTTGTCTAGCCCGGATATTGTTGTTTTTCGGTTTTCCTGCTGCCTGTCGTTCAGCTCATGTGGCACCCATCTTCCGGTTTTCAGGATTTTTCCCATGGCTTTCAAACGTCTGGAAATGG
>NC_046661.1:52118919-52120181 GCF_010883055.1 Belonocnema kinseyi | reverse complement strand
TACGCCAATTAGCACAAATGGTAAGTTCCGACAGTGCCTACAAGTGTGCCTACTGGCCGCTAGATGGCAATACCGGTTTCATATGTATACACCTGGTAGCAAATTGACAAATATCTCGTCTACACAATATGCGCGTGAAATATCATATAATGTTTTCGCATCCAATAAGAAAAATAATTAAATGAATAAAATTAAATTTTGTTGAATTTAATAATGTGTTGCTGTTCATACAATCGAAGTGAGAGCTATTTCGTATGTAATGGTCTTTTTACATTCTCACCCTAATGAGAAGATATTGTTTTTATGTAAAATTTCATTTTGTCGGTTTTCATCAAATCTCGACGTTTTGAGACCTACTGAGTAAGAAAAACGATTTTTACGAAGGTGTTTGTCTGTCTGTAGTGTGTATTCTGTAGGCACGATAACTTTCGAAAAATTTATCAGATTGGATTCTGTTTTGGCACACTTTTTTAAGGTCTAAAAAGAAAGAACAAGTTCGCAACCCAGCTATTTTGGATCAAAATTCAAAATGTGAGCACGTTTACAAAATGTTTGAAACCACATTTTTTCAAGATTTCAAAATTCTATGAACTATGAACAAAATTAGCACGCAGAAACTCAAACAATTTATCCTCTTGACTTTTTTCTATAAAAAGAAAATGATCAGAGTTAGAGCATTTTCAAAATCCGAAAAAATAAACTAAAATGAACATTATAAGCCAAAAAACGCATGATATAAAAAAGGTCACGAAAAGAAAAACGTTGAATTTTTTCCTAAAAAATTAGGTTCAACATAAATTTGTTAAGGAAATTTCTCACCAATTGTGGATAACATTTCATAAAAAATTCTGAGTGGATTTCTGGAAAGACCTATAACAATAAATTTAAGAAATGTTGTTTTTGTTTTTACATTTACATTAAGGACAAAGAAAAAAAAACTGTTAATTTTTTAATTCGTATTTCTATATTTTTTTTTATATTGACGTATAAAATTAAATTTTATTAACAAACTAGATTTAAAAATACTGAAGATTATGTGTTTTTACATTGCAAACAATACTTTTACATCAAAATTTCTTAAATTTTCAATTGAAATTTTTTCTTTCGCTAGTAGATGCAAATGCCGCACTATGTTGTGGGAATCGTCATAATAACGGCAGTGACTAATAAAACTATCTCATCTTGTGTGCGCCAGATACTTTTATTGAAGTATAACCTTCTAATGAACTTTTATTTTTTGATCCCTTTGAAAAATCGAAACT
>NC_046661.1:52107558-52118819 GCF_010883055.1 Belonocnema kinseyi | reverse complement strand
ATCTTTTTTTATTGATATTATGTTCATTAGTACTTTCCGCATGGCGGGCTTCTCCCATTTTTAACATCCAAAATTTTCGGAATGCGATAATCTCAGATTTTGCTAATCAAAATTTTTAAAAATGAAAAAAGTTAATTTTGAAGAGAAGCCCGCCATAGATTTCGATATACTTTTAACAGTGCAAAAAACAAAATTTGAATTAATGCATTATTTTGGGAGTGGTTTTGCTGAAACTATTTGGAGGAAGTTACCGTTTCACCTTAACATGTGTGGGTCGCGTGGCCATCGTAGGTGTATCGCACGTACACAACCTGATATCGGCTTTAACTCAGGCAGATTTAGAATTGAGATTGTTGGTATGTTAATGTTCGATCTCGAAGCAAGCAATTTTGTGACATACAATCTGACAGATAAATGAGTCAATTTCGTGTGTTTTTAACTGTTCAGTGTTTCACCTTAAAATCCGTTTGTACATTTTGTACATTTTGTATATTTGTGCTATAATTATTATCCATAGCTGGATCAATTTAATGCCAGATTAAGCAAATCTGCAAATACCTCAAGAAATTGTAGGTTATGTTTCTGTGTTTACCTTTCAGCTCCACTCTCCTCATAATTGTTTTCAGGTTCTTTTTTCAGAATTGTCACACAAGGTGCGATCGAAAAATCGTTGGATTATCAACATTAACCCCTAAATATTTGACTTAAGGGCATGTGATACTTAGAAAATGGTTGATTTTACCAGTTTTAGGTTCCGACGGCTTTTTTTCTTAAATAATCAATATTTTGTCTTAAAAATTTGGGACATGATAGCGACCATGCTAATGGACGTCCCCACACACTGTTTTTTGGTTTAATTCAAAAAAGTTTTAATTTAGCAAAATCTGAAATTAGTATCGATTTTACCAGTTTTAGGTTCCGACGGCTTTTTTCTAGAATAATCAATATTTTGTCTTAAAAATTTGGGAAATGATAGCGAACATGCTAACGGACGTCCCCACACACTTTATTTGTGTTTTTTTTTTTCAAAAAAATTTTTGATATTGCTAACAACGTATGTACATTTGGAGGTTATGTATGTTACAATTCTCCTGTGCGTGACTTCCAAACTACACAATATGTTTGGCCGAAAACTTTGGACTTGCAAATAAACATAGTAACTAATCTCCCGGAACTAACCCTTTTTGCAGGCAATCAAAAAAGTTCATTTCATAAATAATTTCCAGATTATCGGAAAGGCAGAGATGAATAACGACGTAACCTCAAAATAATACATATGCATAAAATTTTTATTTAGCACAATAAATTTTTTTGTTATTATCCCTCAAAAAAGAGTCCGGGGACGTCCGTTACGATATTTTATAGCATCTCCGAATTCAGTTTTTAAAAATTTTCATTTTTGTGGAAAAAAAGCCGAGGAAACTGTAAGTATCACATGCCCTTAAAAAAAGAAAGTCAACCACATATTTTAAGTGACAAAAAATTAAATAAATGTACAACTTCAAGTCGGGTGGTCACTGACTGGGAAAACCGGGCACTATAGCCCAGATTTTTGAACACCAAGAAGTACCCTTGAGTTTAAAGGAAAACCCGGATATTACAAACAAAAAAAAGATTTCGTTTTAAATTAGAAACAGTTAAATTCATTCAAAAAATACGAATTTTCAACGATATTCTTGAATTCTCAACTTAGAAAAATTAATTTTTAAACAAACAGTTAAATATTCAATTAAAAAATTTTTTTTTACTAAAATAAATAAATTTTTAACTAAAAGTAAGATTATGAATCTTTAACCAACAAACTGAATTTTAAAGAAAGTAGTCCAACTTTCAACAGAGTTGAATTTTCTACCTAAAAGGTTGAATTTTCAATGAAATACTTAAATTCTCAATTAAAACAAATTATTTGTCAACCAAACAATTCGATTTTTAACCAAATATTTAAATTTTCAGTTAGAAAATTGAGTTTTAACCCAGAATATAAATTTTCAACAAAGATTATGAACCTTTAATAAAAAATAAATTATGAAGAAACAGTTAAATTTATATGAAGTATACGAATTTTCAACAAAATACTAGAATCCTTAACTAAAAAAAATTAATTTTCAACTTAACAGTTTAATTTTCTGCCAAATAGTTAAATTTCCAGTTTAAAAAATTAATTTTAACCAAAAAAATATTTCCACAAAGAAATATTTTTTGGTTGAAATTTAAACTACTTTCTTCAAAATTCATTGTTTCGGTTGAAGATTCTTAATCTTAGTTGAAAATTCATCGTTTGTTAAAGATTGAACTATTTTATTAAAAAATCTTATTTTGGATCAAAATTAATTTTTTATTAAATTATAATTTAAAATCTTCTTTGGCTGAAATATCAACTATTGCGTTTTTTGTAAAAAATTGATATTCTTTGATTGAAAATTCCATTCTTTGGTTGAAAGTTAAACTACTTTCTTCATAATTCATCTCTTTTGCTGAAAATTTATATTCTGGGTTAAAACTCAATTTTTTAAATGAAACTTTAAATATTTGGTTAACAATTGAACTGTTTGGTTGAAAACTAATTTGTTTTAGTTGAGAATTCAAGTATTTTGTTGAAAATTCAACTTGTTGGTTGAAAGTTAAACTAATTTCTTTAAAATTCATTTTATTTGTAAAAGATTCGTAATCTTACAATTAGTTCAAAATTCATTTCTTTTGTTGAAAAATCTTCTTTTCTTTCATTAATTTTTTTAACTGAATATTCAACTGTTTGTATTTCAAATTACTTTTTCTTAGTTGAGAATTTAAGTATTTCGTTGAAAATTCGTATTTTTGAATGAATTTAACTGTTTCTAATTGACTTTTTAGGAAAATGTAGATAAAATCAACAAAAGTAAAAAATTAATCTGGAAAATTCCGGGTTTTCCTCTAAACTCTAAGGTACTTCTTGGTGTTCAAAAATCTGAGCTGTAGTTCCCGGTTTTCCCAGTCAGTAACCACCCGACTTGAAGTTGTACATTTCTTTAATTTTTGGTCACTTAAAATATGTGGTAGACTTTCTTTTTTTAAGTCAAATATTTAGGGGTTAATGTTGATAATCCAACGATTTTTCGATCGCACCTGGTGTGATAATTCTGAAAAAAAGAACCTGAAAACATTGATGAGGATATAAATCAGAAATCCATTCTATTGTAGGACAAATATTCTTTGTAAATTTATATTTTTCACAGAAAATTACCCTGAGTGACAGAACGAAATCGGAAACAATAAGAGTTAATTTATTCAGGAACAAGCTTTTTTAACAAAAATGACCTCTTACAAAAAAAAGTAATTTGTGGGAGGGGGGCAAATTATCAAAAAGTAAATAAATCTTGAAGTTGTATGATTTTAATTTGTAACTAAATAATTTGAGAGGTTTCAATTAAAAATTATCGAACACTTTCCATTCAAAAATTCAGATGAAATATTTAAATAGCTTTAAATTTGAAATTATTCAATATATTCTGAAGACTACAAATTTAAAATGTCTAAATTATTAAGGCTTTAAATATTTTTGAAATTGCTGTTCTGGAGACTAAATAGTACTTATTCTTTTATTAAGAAATCACAACAAAAATTGTTAAAAAAAAGTTTTTAAAAGAGTTTTAAAAACCTTCAAAAAAGGTCAAAGGTTTTAATAGTTCAATATATGTGATATAATCTCTTTAAATATGAAATTAGTCTATACTTTTTCATGTTTTAGCTACAATTATTCCATTTTAGAGTTATAAATTACAGGCGTGAAAACCCAATAAAATGTTTTAATTAATTTATATATAAAACAAAAAACCTTTGTATAATTCAATCTAAATGCAGCTGCAAAAATTTATTTTGAAATGCGTTGAATTCAAGGTATAGTTTAAAAAGAAAACTGAAAGCAAAGGATCGACGTTCAAAAGAAGCGAAAGAAAGTGACTCGCTGGATTGCAAATGAACATGGAAAATGGTGTATTTTCGCATTTTTAAATTTTAAATTCAAGTTTTTTCGCCTTTTAACAGTTTCGAAAAATTTCGAAAAATTCTGAAAATTCAAACAATAAGGCTGTATTCTGAAAATGAAGCAATTTTAACGTTAAAATTCAAGTTCCTAAACTGAAGGCCTAAAAACTTGCAAATTTTACAATTAGTATTGTGTAAATTGTATTGGTATCTGAAAAGAGTATAAATAGTTCTTACATTTTTGGCAGTTTACTTTTTTTACATACCTAGATGTCAAAAAAAGCCTACCCAATTTTTTCAAATTTTAATCACTTATTTTCTAAGAGAAAATCATCCCTGTTTACCAGTCACTGAAATGGATTAGAAAAAAATTGCCAAGACCCAATAATAAAAATTGGATGTCCAGCGAATTTTAAAATTTTTAATTGAGATTATCTTTAACTTTATGATATAAAAAATTTCCGTACACATTTCTTTTTAATAATACTGTAGGAAAAAATCAACAAGATCGAGCGCAGAAATTATAATTAGAGCAAATTTTCTGTAATTCTATGGGGACGGCTGAAATATCCCGAAAAATAAAATTCCCGACTCGGTAAAACTCTCTGTCCAAAAAAAAACAATTCCAAAACTAATAAAATTCTTGAACAATTTATAATATTAACGAATTTGAAAATCCCTAAATAATACGATTCCCCAAATAAAATTGTTTCTTAATCAATATTAATTATTTATTAAAACTACGATAATAAAATACTGTTATCAAATAAATTTTTGTTTAATATTTAAAGTGTTAAAAATTATTCTTTGAATTTAAAATTAAAATTATACAAAAAATTTTACCGACAAATTAATACATAAAAACACGTGTTTTTTAATTAACATTTCGATTTTTCAGAAGAACTTTTTTGATTTAAAAAAAAAAATATATACACTTTCAACCAAAATATCTTATCCAGAAATATATTTTGTTTTCATTATTATTTTAAATTTAAGCAATAATGTTTAAATACTTAAAACATTTAAAAAGTTGTTTCTTTGGTATAAATATTTGATTATTTCAATTTAAAAAAAAATTGTCAAAGAAAAATGCTTTCAGCACTTGTTTATCTTGAAATGTCTTTCTATAATACTTATTTTCAAATTAAAAATATGATTTTTCGAGAACATTTTTTTATAAATAAAAGAAGACTGCACCGAAAACCTGAATCAAGCTTCAGATCTGAAAAAATTCAGCGATACATACATGTCAAACTTTTCTAACCTCAAAAAAGTTTCTACTGCTTTACCATCATATTTTACGAAGAATGAGAAAACAAGAATTCGACTTCGTAGTACGATGAGGGCAGCACCTCGATAGGACAGAAAATGTGATGTTCTATATATATAATTCCCCACTCCGACGCCCCGTACCGCATATACGTTTATAATATCTTTGGTTTGGTTCTCCGCCAAATTCAAAACCGATAACTTGATATCGAATTATATAAATACATTTACATGATATAGATTATTTATTTTGAAATTATACTAAGGCATTGTTATCAAAACATAAATTATAAATAAAATTACATATGACATAATATATTAAATATTTAAATTTGACTATATGATTTTTAACCCACACATTTGTCCAAAAATAGTTCTTGTAAAAATTATGATAGTAAACGAAATTTTACTCAGTTTACAAATAGGCTTCCGCTCAAATCATAATTATGATTGATTAAATAAATAGTAACAGATAATAATATACTATAGGTCAAGCATTAATAAAATACTTTCCCAAGAGTTTATTATGATAGCTATTTATATTTCACATCATACAACTTTTTTATTTGCGTGAGTTAACGTGCGTCGTTCCGTAGAAAAACGAGTTCCTTACCTTACTTTCTTCTGGATCTCATTTCACTAGAGGAAAGTCTCCGGTAACGAATGGTAACGACATTTTTTTACATTTTAAGACCAAATTTGAATCGCTTATTGTTTTTGCGTTTATTTAATATAATATTCGTATACACTTATCACCAGAGAGTGGACGAGCGTAGTCCAAATTTGCGCACCGAGCTCTCCCACCACTCCCCTCATGCAACGGTTCTCTGCATCGAGGAAGCCTAAGCTAAGCTCGGTTCACAACTTCAGATTACGCTGGTCCGCTCTCTGCTTATCACATTAAATAACTTGTGGGAAAACGTTCACGTTTTAAAGCGTTTCTTAGCGTCTATAGCAAACACGTGCGTGTGTGTGTGTTGGTAACATAAACAGTCTATGAAAAACATTTCTTGAACATAACGTTTCGAAGGGTGTCTAACCTGATCTGCTGAATCGTTATAGGCATTTTGCAGTTTCACACCATCATGAAGATTATAAAAAGTATTATTATTATTATATTTATCATTAATGATAAGTGACAAATTATATTTTTGCAAATATTTTAGAAAGATATAGGCAAATACGTAATTTTCTGTAATGATAGATAAGGGTAAGATAAGAGGTTGCTTTCAGGAAAACATTCTAACCACGTATATAATATTAATAAAAATTCATTACTATTGTTTGCAAAAAAATTTATTATATTACTTTTTTATTAAAGTATTAGCAATAAAAGACTACAAAGGATATGAAAGACAATGAACGAATATACAAATTTTATCGTCAAATAAGAGAGTAATTTCTAAAGTTAGTTTCAATTCTTTATACAAATATATATTAACGAGTAGCGTTCTTTTTTAAGTATTAAATCTTTGCTTGAAAAATTTACTTTGCAGTAATATATTTTAATCTTATATTATTTCTATAGGAACATTTTCTTTGGCTTTAAAAGCACATGTTACATATTTATAAATCAGCGATTAACATTAAGGTATCTATTCTCCATGAAACTGTTCAACAAATACGACGAATTTTGAAATTCCTATTTATTCACATTCTAACATACAGATGGCGTCGCAACGTGAGCGGTAACGAAAGATACCCGGTAAGAAGGCTTGCATTAAAAAGTATTTAAAAATTGCATTCATCCAGTGCGAACGTGAGAAATATTGAATACTTCTGGATCCCGTTTTTCTCCTCCTGTTTTGAATTTCACAGCAGTTGAAGTTATCTCTTAAATTGAATCCCTTTCTGTACTTAACACCGAAAATATTTTTCTGGATACCACAAAGAACCCAAAAAATTTTAATCGCTTTTAATTTCGCAAATTTCGATACTTTTATTTACTGTTTTTCGAAAAATAATGAGATAAAAAACTTTTTAAAACAAAGAATTTGTCATTTTACGATATCAGGATTAGTTTCCATACAGAAGTTTCTGGTGAAAAATAATTTTTTTAAATTTTTACCGTGACTTCATATTTTTGTAATTGATCATATTTGAACAAAGCGAACATTTCACGGTAAAGAGATATATTCTTGTATACAATCCTTTCAAATTTTGCCTTTTAATGCAAAGCTTCTTACCGAGAACGTTTACCGGTAATGACGGTGATTTTGCTGCTAAAATTACGGAGAATATTACCGCGACTTAACTCTAGTACGATCAAGTACCGTTGACCGATCAGCGCCAAACAGTGGGTCGCCTTAGTGCTACGTCCATGTAGTTTGCTTAACCACTTTACTCTAATTTTTTATCAGTTACTCGATTTATTGCGAAAAAGTAGACAGCAATCGTATATCCCACAACCGTGAAACCTCTTTCGTTCTCGGCAAAATCTTCAGAGTGAATTTTTCAAACCTCAAAACCGTCTTTTCATCGACCGTTGGTAAGTTTTGAGTGTCTCATACATTTTGCCTTTTGGGACACATGTAAATAATTCCAAAAGTATTTTAGCATTTAGGCACATAACACCAATGATAAGTACGACTTTCCTGTATTTAGCATGGACATAGGAAACAAGGGATTAGGCATGCCATTGCGGGGCTGATGCAATGAGGGGGGAGGTCCGCCACCTTTTGATGTCCCGCGACAAACATGGCAGCGCCAACATGTTTATATTTTCATGCACAGTTTGTCGGCAAAAATGCTCGTGCGCATAATCAAATGGCACATCGTAAGATGGCGGCTCTCCCCGCTCATAGAATTTTCCCCCCTCCCGTAGATTCAACCCCGCTTACCAAAGTTAGGATGGCATGCCTGGTCCCGTCTTTTCTATGTCTATGGTATTTAGGTATTCATTTCTTCTAGAGTTCCTCAAGGGAGAGTTGTGTCACCACTTACTCCGCTTCTGATTGGTGCCGCGAAAGCGGAATCGGATGTTTTGAAATTGGCGCAACTATCAGGTCAAATTTAATGTTCAGGCAGTCAACTATTAAAAAATACTATTATTTAAGGGCATGCGATACTTAGAAAATTGTCGATTTTACCAGTTTTAGGTTCCCCCCGCTTTTTTTCTAGAATAATACATATTTGGTCTTAAAAATTTGGGAAATGATAGCGAACATGCTAATGGACGTCGCCACACATTTTTTTGTAGGTTAATTAAAATAAGTTTTAATTTAGCAAAATGTGATTAATTTGCATAACGCTTAGGAAATAGTATCGATTTTTTTAGTGTTAGATTTCCCCGGCTTTTTTCCAAGGATAAGAAATATTTTGCCATCAAAATCTTGGAAATGATAGCGAACATGCTAACGGACGTCCCCGCACACTTTTTTTCGTGTTTTTTTTATCAACATTTTTTTGATATTGCTAACAATGTGCGTGTGTATTTCGAGGTTATGTGTGTTACAATTCACCCGAGCGTTGCTTCCAAACTACACAATATTTTTGGCCGAAAACTTTGGACTTACAAATAAACGTAGTAACTAATCTCCCGGAACTAACCTTGCTTGCAGCCAATCAAAAAAGTTTATTTCATAAATAATTTCCAGATTATCGGATAGGCAGAGATGAAAAACGACGTAACCTCAAAATAATGCACATGCAAAAAATTTTAATTTAGCTCAATAAATTTTTCTTGTTATTATTCGTCAAAAAAGAGTCTTGGGACGCCCGTTATGATATTTTATAGCATCTCCGAATTCAGTTTTCAAAAATTTTCATTTTTGTGGATAAAAAGCCGGGTAAACTGTAAGTATCACATGCCCTTAAGACTGTTTGATAAAGGCTGTAACATCTAATAGATAGTAAGTAGAATAACAATAATAATTATTTAGATTTGTTCATTGAAAATTATCAAAATGTAAAAAATAATTTTTTTATTGACATAAATTTTTACAATTTTAGTTAATGAATTGGCTAAATCAAATCTTATACTACAGATTTTCAATTTTTACAAAAAAAAAAAAAAAATTAAAATGAGACAAAACATGGGGAAAAATTTCTAATTGTATTGTTTGTGAAGTAAAGTAAAGAAATTGAAAATGTAATTAAATCATAGAGAAGGCCAAAATGATCACATTAAATTAATATTTTTCAAAACAGAGTTGAGAAATCAGAAATAAAAAAAGTAATTTTATGAGGTTAAAACCCCTTTTTTACAATAGGTGTGAGTAATGTTTTTTTAGTCCTAAAAACTTTTTTTAAAAATAAGTCTTTATTTCAAAACAATAGGTAAAACGTAAGAGAGTATTTATGATACAACTAAAATGTAAATTACATGAATAAAGTAGAAAAGTTTTTGCTGTTGATTTGTTTAGAATTATATTTCAATTAAAATATTTTTTATTATGCAATAAATATCACAGAGAATTCATGCTGCAGGCAATCGTTTATCTGAAATTACATTTCAGATTTATACATTACACTATAAAAGTAATAGTGGAAGACAAATTGGAGTTAAAAAAAAGAAGATAGTTCGTTTTTCTTTCAAGTTTAGAACTTTAAAAACCTCATTTCTTTTTGGTAAGTTATATGCATAACCATGCTTTTGCTAGCATGTTTGTTTTTATTGTCTTTTTTCTTTGATTTAGATTTAATACAAATTCTTAGACGAAAGAGCAATTTTGTACAACCGGGTGTAATGATTTGAATATTTGTTCCATTGCCTGGAAAGTATCAAACATAGCTTCGTTGACGCAGAAGAGCAAGTTTTCTTTATATTCTTCATTAAAAAAGCTTATTTTCAAAACAATCACTACAAAAAATTGCTACTCCAATTTCTTCCCTTTCTAATCGCAATCATATTACTATTCTAAATTATAATTTATATCCATTTAAATTTATAATTTAAACTACTTTTACCCTTCAAAGGTATACTACTATTTTATTTCCCCCCTCTACTCCAACAGAGTGTTTTTTTACATTTTGAAAATAACTATTGATTTGTGCATTTAAACATTTCAAATAAGCGCGCCAACGGTAACTAACCCAAAATTCCAGAATTCAGTAACCGGTTTCTGACGCAACGCACGCGCAATACAAAAAGATGCCAGGAAGCACTGTTCGGAAGCCATTGTCATCCTATCGGTAGCAGTCAGCAGTTGAAGTCAAAGCAACGAAAAGGGAAGTCATTCTTCTTTCCCGAAGCTCCGGTAACAGCTGGAGGTTGCTGGAGTTTCTTCAGCATTAACAACATAAAAGTGTAAAGTGATTTCAACTATGTGTCATTGAAAGTAGTAAATTTTCATAACCTAAGTCGCGCTGAATTCTCGCAAAAATGTTTTCGCTCGTAAGTTTTCTCCTCGTCGGTTTTATTGCCGACGCCGTTTTCGCCTACTCACTAAGGTCGCCAGACCTCCTAAACGAAGACTTCATCCTGCCGAAGTATACACATTATGAGGAACTAAGGAATCTTCTAAACAACCTTGTCAAAACATATCCGGACCTCGCAAAAGTCCACTCGATCGGCAAATCCGTTGAGGGCAGGGACCTCCTCGTTCTGGAGATCTCGAAAAATGTGAGGCATCGTGACCTTGGCGAGCCGATGGTCAAATATGTCGCGAATATGCATGGCGATGAATCCGTTGGGAGAGAACTTCTCATTTATCTAGCTCAGTATCTTTTGCACAATTATGGGAAGGATCGAAGAGTCTCAAAACTCGTCAATAGGACAGACATTTTTCTGATGCCCTCCATGAATCCAGATGGCTTCGAAAAATCGGAGGTGAGCAACTTGAAAATCAATTCTAATCCATGAAATTGAATTAAAATACACCTAAACTGTAATTCTATTTATTATTATGGCGAAAAACTGTCGCTATAGTGTGTATTACAAAAAATTGTATAATTCACTTGAGGTTGTGTGGAAAAAAATCTTATTAAGTGTTTTTAAGACGTGGTCAACCTACGCGAAGATAAATAAAAAGCGGAACGCTCAGAGATTGGTAGACAGCCGCCATCCTCTCCAGTTTCGCCAGTTCTTGTTG
>NC_046661.1:52092120-52107458 GCF_010883055.1 Belonocnema kinseyi | reverse complement strand
TATAGAATAGCTGGTATCCCCCTTTATTTCCTGGATTTTTTTCTCCAAAATCATACTACTGGTACATGAAATTGAAGTAGATTCGAGTGATTTGTTCAAAGAAAGCATTACAATTATTGTTAAAGTAGTCCGGCTACTGGGAAAGCCAGTCAAAGCTACGTCTATTAGTTTTGTTCTGAAATTTGCAGTTGAATACAAAATTTGGCCAGGATATCAATTACTAAATTATGTAACCAATTTTTATGCTGATCAATACAAATAAAATGTTTTTTAAATAATAATAAAATGCTGATTTGACTAGATTCTAGCTACATTTTTCACTCTTAGACTACATTTTGCTAAAATTAAGCTCAAATAACCTGGAAGCAAGTATAAATGAGCAGTAATTCAAATTTTTCATCATAACTTATGTCTGAAAAAAGTTCACCTGAAAGTATTCAACGTCTTTCAAAGCCATAATTAACCATTCATGGAGCCCGCGAAAGGCCTCCATAAGATCCCATGTTTTTTTTTACACGACTTTAAACAGTGATAATTCAAATTTTTACCTGGAAAGGTCCCCTAACAAAGGCAAACAAATTAGCTTGATAAACGAAACGCTGGAAGTTAGAGAAGGCCGATAAGCGTCAGGTATCGGAAAATAAATTAAGAACAATTTTTAAAAATAAATTTTTGAATTACTTTTGCTCTATCAGTCTAAAGACATTTTAAACTACATTCTCTAAAAATTGTATTAGAAAATCCTTCAAGCTAACTGACTGAGCAAGAGTTAAAGTGAAAAACGAAACGTAATTAATTTTTACAAAAAACCCAGTTTTTTGGTTATAATTAGAAAACTAAAAAAGCTACAACTTTCTGCCGGGGGAAAAAGATGCGCAATGAAATTCTACATCTAGATATATTCTCTAAAAATTGAAATTCGAAAATATTTAAGAAAGCTTCCAGGGGGCTTCCCACTCCCAGCGAAATAAGTTTGTGTGCCCTTTTCGACCCGGCAGCCCAATTTTAAAGATGTATTTTGATTTTTGCATAAGTGTTTTTATTATTGTTTTATGGAGTATAGAACAATTATTGAATACTAATAACATATCTTCATCATAAACAAATAATTTTAGATAGAATCTCCATCTTATACAGTGGAACAACGCATTTTTTGAAATAGGTTTTCAACAACAAAAAACGATTATTTCACTATTTCGTGTAAGTTTCAATGCATTGTAAGCTTAAATAAACTGGATTAATATATGTTGCGACAAATTTTATCCAGATTATACAAAGGATGCGCATGATAGACGATTGGAATTTAAATACGAATTATAACCTAATTTTTAGATCAGATTTTTAAATACTAAATATTTCATATGGGGTCATTCACAAACTGCGTGGTACGTTAAGGGTGGGGGGGGGGGGGGTCTGCCGAAATATCATTCTCCGCCTTAAAACCAATGGAAAAAGTATCACGCAGGGGAGCAGGTCAGAAGTTCCTGTAAAATCTATCACGTATTTTGTGAATATTTTTTACTCTGAATTGATTTTTGCTTCAAAATAAGTCTATTTAAGTTTAATTTTTCGAAAGTCACAATAAATAGAACAATAATTTTTTGTTCTTTTTTAGAAAAATATTTCTGTCGAACACTGTGTTTTTCAATGTATAATATGTAAATTTCATCTAAAAACCCTTTGTTTCCTATTAAGACTTATTTTTATTATATACTAAATACTTTAAACTCACAAAAAAACGTTAAAACACTTTCATGGACAAATTAAAATGCATCTTTAAAATAGTACCTATTCTTTCTAGTTAGAATTGTTGTCACCAGGTGGCGTATAACAATTTAACCATTTCCAATATAGCATACATATGTAAAATGTGGTTAAATGTTGCTTCGCTCGGGCGGCTAACTTCACATTCGTGAAGTCGTTCCTCGACCCGAGTCTTTCATACAATTTTTCATCATACCGATAATCGAAATTCGACTTGAAATGCCTGTGGGGCGGTTATCAAAAGTTGACTTTTCGATTGAGGTAAGAAGAAAAAAAGCATATAGTATCATATAGTTTATGATGAAATTTTTATCAGGAGGGTCTCTGCGGTTCAAAGGGGGACTATATCGGTAGAGAAAACGCAAATCACGTGGATCTTAATCGAGATTTTCCAGACCAATTTGACAGAAGTTTGAATAGTTTTGGGGGTGGCCATGACATAATAGATGGAAGACAAAATGAGACCATCGCTATGATGACTTGGATAGCGACGGAGCCCTTTGTTTTATCTGGCAATTTTCATGGAGGTACTGTTGTTGCCAGCTATCCTTATGATTCTGGGTAAGATTAAATTTTTAACTTTATAGTTTAATTTAAATAAAATAGACACTTCTGTTAAGTACGCCTAAAATATGAATTCCCATTTTCAGTATTTCTAAAAGCTGTTGCATAGAAAGCAAGTCTCCAGATGATGCGCTTTTTAAGCACCTTGCTCATACTTATGCCGATCATCATCCCACGATGCGGGAAGGAAACTCTTGCCCACCAGAACGTTTCCCCGGTGGAGTCACCAATGGTGCTTACTGGTAAACAGATTATTAGTTAAAATAAATAGATTCCTGTATAGGTTTGCGGAACGTGCTTCGATTCCGACTCTCCCATTCACCCCGGAAAGCCCGCCGCCTTTGGAAATTCGATAAAAAATTTATGGAAATTAACAAGATAAAATAAATTAAAAGACAATTAACTTAGATAATCAAAAGATAATAGTAGATTTTCGCGAACATAAATACATGTCCCCTTAATTGCTAGGTACGAAGTAAAAGGAGGGATGCAGGACTTTAATTATGCTAAATCAAATGCTTTCGAGATAACATTTGAAGTAAGCTGTTGCAAGTACCCAGAAGCGTCTGCAATGCCTGAACACTGGAATTTGAACAAAGAGTCTCTCCTTAAGTACCTCGAGCAAGCACACATTGGGATCAAAGGTAAAACTTGCCGTTATCTTATGAACTTTATCTAAAAATTCTAGAATAAAAAAGAGCTATAAAATGTTATTGCTTTTTCTAAAACAAAAAATATTCGAAATTTTAGGGTTGGTCGCAGACGAAGAGGGGCAACCGATTGAAGCAGCCAACATTGTCATCTCAGGAATCCATCATAATGTTTCGACTACCAGCCGCGGGGAATATTGGCGTCTCTTGCTCCCTGGAACCTACACTGTTTATGCAACCGCATGGGGGTATGTACAGCTTCTTAATCGAAAAAGTTATTGTGTAATGTCATTTGAAACTGAGTACTAAAATTGTTTTTTCATTTTGCAGTTACGGACCCAGCAAGCCAGTGGTTGTATCCGTCGATGAAGGTGACGCAATAATAGTAAATTTCACTCTGAAGCGCGAGCCATTTGCCGCACAAGGTAATTTCAAGATTGTTTAAAACGACACCGATTTATATCCTTTTATAGTAAAAAGCATCAAGTTGGATTTTAAAACTAACATTAAAGTCGCTTTTGATACTAGTTGAAAGTTGCAGAGTCCGAGTTAAAGCAACTGCAGATTTTTATTCAAATCTTTTTCAGGTTGAATTTTTGTTTTTGGGCTGATCTTTTTACATTTGTACTCTGCAATTTTCACTTGTATAAGAAATTCTACTCTCAGCGAGAACCTTTGCGTTTGCGAACTCATGCCGCACTGAACAATACTAAGATCATATTGATCAACGATTGACTTTTAAAAATTCGAGATTTATTATCACTTTCCAGTATTACGTTAGTTTTACGAAAAATAATTTGTTAATTTCTTAGGGATGGGTCACTTTTGAAAACTGAATTAAGCAAAGACAAGTAAAGAATGCAAAAACCTTTTCTATTCTCATGGGTGTCTAAAAAACTATCTCAGATTTTATGCTGTTGATTTATTTTCTACTGCTGAGATTACCGAATCCCTTAAAATTACTCAGCTACCACGACTGAATCATTTATTTTGGTTATTTTTTTATTTAGGTTGATACTTTTATTGATTGGCCCAATCGTTACGTTATTTAAATTCTTTTGATGAAAAAACCTTTTCCCGTGAGTTTCTAATGATTTATTCGGAATTACGCTTCATCGGGAATGGATATAACAGGACGTTAAAAATTTAAATAAACCAAAGATAAGGCAAAAGTATGTAATTTGAAGCACAAACCTGCAATCTTACGACATGCATTACGTCTAATACTGAACTAATATAATGGAACGTTAACAATTTAGTTTGTTTTGATAAAGTTTGGTGATTCGACGTGATTTACTCTTAATTCTAAATGAGTATGATAGAGCGTTGATAATTAAGGCGGGGGTTTTTTTTTGGCAGTCGATTGTAAATTAAAAATCCACTTGAATCGAAATCCTAGCTGATCCTTTTTTTAAGGTAAGGAGATTTTTACTTTTTTATCTAGATATTTCAAACGAATGGACGAAAAATAATCAAGTTGTTCCAATTATGGTGTGTGTGTGTGTGTCTTACACTTAATAAAGCGATATTCTTTCCACAATATCTAACAAGATAAATATCAGGGCGCTTTTTTTAACGTGGTATGCCGTGTAGGACTACTCCACGATGAAATTACTAACATCGTACTTGCAATAGTAAGATTAATAAAAAAATGAAATTAAAAATAACAAGTATATTTCTATATATGCTGAGAACAAAAGGTAACTAATTCGTCTAAGCCTTCAGCAATAAAAATGATTTTCTTTTCATTTTTTGTATTCAAAGTTACCCTCATTTTAGAACCCATAGTATTTAAGATAATATCACCATCGATCGTGTTTTCATCGGACTTTCTTTTTTTGAAAATTGATGTTACTACTTGATTTTGTTGCATACCTTTGCCTATTTTTTGAAAACAATTAATGCAAATATTCAGAAGTTCTCTTTTTAGTATTATTTCTATCTATTGTAGTGTGAAAACTGCGTATGTGACATTTGTCCATAATTACTTTAGAATTACTTTTAAACCGCGCAGTTAGACATATATTACAATCAGAAGTTGTTTTGGTTTCTTTTGGTAACTAAACATCTTCATAACAGGAAATTTAGAATTTGACATGTCAAATTGTTCGTTTACATGCTTTTTAATAAAATCAGCAAGATTGTCAGTAATTGAAAACTCTAACGTTTACGATTGCCAAAAACCATTTTTTTTACCACGTGATGCGCATACTTCACGAAGTAATAGTAAGGAGAAAACACGCTAATGCATGTGTGGCGGCAAAGCATGGCATCTTTTTCGGATTAGATGGGGGGGGGGGGGGCTTTCACAGCGTGTGAGTGGAATATCTGCAAAAGTAATTTATAGGTTAAGTGGTGCCGATTGAAATGATGTCATTTTCGTCACATTAATAATATTCGTTGTAATAGTTTTGTAGATTATGTGTGTTATACGAGATGTAAGAAAAAACACGAATGTGAGATACAAGGCTGGTTGGAAGGTGGTCCCAGCAGTATTGGCAATATTTCAATTCTTAAAAAACGTAGTTATTTAGTAAGAAACACAAAAGTTTCATCTCCTTACTATTTCGTTATGCACGAAATCTCGGATTTGATCTAGAACGGCTAGGTACCGATAACTTGCGCCACATAGCGGTGGTTTTTATAACTCATTTTTGAAATATTTATGTAATCAATATTCTATATTGCGATTAATCTTTTATTATTTTATATATATATATATATATATATATATGTATGCGTTTTTCACAGCGGAGAGAGACTACCTGATACCTGAGAGAGCGGTCGTCGAGTGAGCTTCGCACTCGGCGGTTAAACGCGCATGCGCGACGTTGGTTCCTGTCTCCAGCTCACTTTCTTAAACGTAGGATATATGCGTAAACCAGGTGCCCAAAAAGTATCACTTGTCTCTTCGCAGGGAATAAAACGCGCAGTTTACAGCAGGGTAGGCAAAAAAGTAAAAAAAATTCCTTATCATAAAAAAAGGATCAGCTAGGATTTCGATTAAAGTGTATTTTTAATGTACAATCGACTGCCAACAAAACCCTGCTTTCCGTGTTTATTGGTATCTTAAGTCAACCGGTTTATCCTTCAAGGGAGGTGTGTATGATAATTTGATTCACGCGCATCCTGAGCACTAAAATGCACAGCATTCGTGCTATTACTAGTTATAATCCATAAACGTTACATGCAATAAAATGAAATGGACAAAAAATAATCAAGATATGCTTTCGTCATCATCGGAGTGACGAGAAACGACTTTTCTCATACGTCCACGTTCTCTGCGAGCTAGATGCTCCTTGAAAGAATTCTTTCTCACGTTCATGTTTTGTTGATCCTTAGTTTTTGTTCCTCAATCAGTGCATCCGGTTCTTCGACTTCAGTCAAAATTGGCTTCTTCCTGCCTTTTCGCCCTCTTGACAAAATTGGATATTGGAAATTGAGACATGAGAATGATGGTTGTGCAGAATTAAAAGAACAGTATTTGCAGCTGAAGTCTGAGAGTAGCTTTGAAAATGTTTTAAAAACAACAAAAAGTCATCAGAAATCATCCAACCTCTTTTGTTTGCTCTTCCGACGCTCCGATTAGTGCGCTGGACAAAAAATGAGGTTAATGTATTCCCGGAAAGACAAAAAACGGTGGTATAACTATTCGCTCCTTCCAAGAAAGCGGCATGTCCAAGTCCACTTTTCTCACTTATTCGAAACCCAATTTTCGATTTTCCTTTGTCGAAAGTCCAAAACAAATATCTGATGCTTCCAAAATTTAATTCACTAACGCTCGTTCCTGTTAATTATCGAGTAGGTTGAAAATAAGGAGAGGGATCAGTATTGCTGATTAGGTTATGTCACACCTATTCTTTTAATATTCTAAATTCCGACAAAAGGAGATGGGTTTTTAAATCAAGAATAATTCTTAAAACCAGGGCACTATCAGACAATCCAAAAAATTAACTTTGATATTTATTTGTACAATAAGATTGATTAAAAACTTACAACGTGTGAAATTAGTAAATCTTTCGTTTCCGTAAAAATAACCACAATGTTGCCATTTTAATTCCCGCAAACTCAACACAAGAAGCAAAATTAAACTAACATTTAAAAATTCATAATTGTTGGTAGTGCGACAAACAATTAGGAGACGGCTGAGCTTCATGTGCAGAACACGTGTGGAGTAAAATTTACTTTATTTTCGATAATAAATAGTTTTAATGTGACCTTCTCGCCAGAGAACGACTGTCGATCGCGACAAGAAGGGCAAGAGTGAGTTTTTTATACGACAGCGGAACACGACAAAATCGAGTTTTACAAATCGAAGTTCGTCGCCCAAACAGCGTCGTCACCGAGATCACGTGAGCAGATATTGCAGTCTAAGCGAGTTCGCAGGCTCGTAAGTGTTCGGAAGTGCACCCCGGTTCATGGTCACGTTTACCTTATTTAGGCCGTCTTGAGTTCTTGCAGCCGATTTAAATTACATATCATATGGGTCTATAGCGAGAGGAAATTTGGGCGTTTTTACTCACGAGATACATGTCTGGTTTCGACCAACACAAATCTCTATTCCTTTGTAAGAGTTTGGGTAGGTGATTACTCGCGTGTCAGAGTAGGGACTTCATTACCGGAGTGACACTTACTGTCAGGGTCCTTTTGGGGTGACTGAGTTTAGAAATTACTACTTATGAACCTTACGATGAAAAAGAATCGGCTCTAGATTTTTAACTCAAAATAATAATGATACTTAACACTAGAAAGACCAAGGCTTTTTTAGGTGTACATGAAATATCGTGGTAATTATGTTAGTCACTATAAAATGGAACGAACGCGGTACATTTCTCCAGAAAGGACTAAAATTCACGAAAGCAACTCGGTCTGGGTCTAAAAGTTAAGGAATAGCAAGAGCTAGAAGAAGCAATGGGTCAAAATTACCCATCTCGGTAGTTCTAGGGCAGACATGCCCAACGTGGAGAAATTCCCGCCTGCCACACATGTTTTGGGCTTATCACTATTTCGCTGGAGAGCGAGAGTGGTGGTAGACGCGTGCCTAGATGCCCTCTTCTCCGACCCAAGCAGCACCGCAGATACGAAATATCTGTTAGGGTGCTAGGGGCGACTAACTTTTCAATATGAATTTGTAATAGTGATTAGAGTTTTAATTATTTTCTTTTGGCATTTTTACATTTATTGACAATAAATGTAATTAAAAAGAGAATTGTACAAAGTTTTTCTTTTTTGTACAAATGCACATTATTGAGTATTTTAGTATCGCCGTTTTTTACATTGTGCATATGATGTATAGAAATGTTGGGTGATACTTTTAACAGTATAAAAATTTATTAACATCATACACAAGATGAATGTTGAAAGTTTGCAGACGTCAGTTTGCAAGAAGTTTTTGTTGAGATTAGTTCATTCGAAAAATGCAGTTGTAAATACTTTGAATGTGCAAAAGCAATATTCTTAAATTTTCAAAAGTATCAGACAACCACAATTGTAATATTAAAATATTGAATAATGTTAAATAAATAAATACTTTGCACAATTCTCCTTTGTATTACATTATTTGAAAATATATGTAAATGTATTGATTAATAGTATTATAATTTCTACATTAATAATATTGATAATATTACGTGTATGCATAGGGAAAACATTATATGTTTAAAAGCATATACATATTTATATGTCATATAATTTCATTTTACAATACACATTAACAAAAGATATTAAAATATAATATGATTAATATTTTTATAAATATGTGTTTTCACAACATGTCATGCTTTTCTTTGTTAATACTTTAAGTAGTGTATAGTGGTGTATATACGTCGTGAACTGGGTGGGCCTAAACTGCGGATGACGTGAAGACACGTCATGAAGGAAAGTTCTCGATGAATTGACAAATTTCATTGAAAATTGGTACTAAGGGGTTATTTGGGCCGCTGAATACGAATTTCAGGTCAACATTTAAATTTTCGAAATGGCTGATCCAATGTGGTAACCAGAAATTTTGAAAAATCCCATGAGCTGGCGGATTTGAATGAAAATTGGTATTTGGGGGTTATTGGGGTCTCTGAATACGAATTTGAGGTCAAATTTCGAAATGGCTGATCCAATGTGGCGACCAAAAATTGTGAAAAATCTAATAAGTTTATGGATTTGTATAAAAATTGGTACTAGGGGTTTATTTGGGTCGCTGAATACGAATTCAAGTAACCCCCTGGTACAAATTTTTATCCAAATCCGTCCAGTAGAACGTCCCGCCCATTTGGGCCTACTTTGCGATTTTCGGTCTGCGCAGTGTAGGGGTTAATAAAAATACCCACATTTGTCCTCACTGAAGAGGCCTGACTTACACAAGTCATAAATGTTTATAAACACAGGTTGGGTGAGACTGGTGAGAAAGGTTGAAGTCAACGACGGTTTACCCTTTCGTAGGGGGATCAGGTTTCCCTAACCGTTTACGACTACGATGGCGGCCTCTACTCGAAGCTGGCGGGACAGGTTCGATCATTCAAATTTATAATCTTGTAATCCGCTGAATATCTGTCTTCTCTTTTTACAATATTGCCGGCTTACGGATTGGACTCTGTACGAAGGTATGAAATAATAAAGGAAGAAGAAAAGTAAATGAAATGCTTCTACAAATGCCATGAGTGTTTCTTTATGATGTTTTATAGTGCTGACCCTAGCTCTAATGTCTTACGCGGGTTATGATTTAAACGTCAAAGAATGTAGAACTAAGGCGGTTTCAAGCAACGGGCGAAACATATCCTGTTATGAAGAATATTTCACAGTGATGTAAAAGTATCGCGATTTAATGAAAGCAATTCATACTTAGAAAGTCAAGTTGAACAATGGAGGCAAGAAGCAATGCTACAGATCGAGTGAATTCAAAGTGAATTGGGTGGTTCAGAGTGAAGTGAACTGTATTAATTATAAAATCATTTATGGTACACAATGGAGCAGCTTCTTAACCCTCAGGGTACGGACTATAATAAAGTCCCGATCCATACGGACATGGGTTAGCCTAACCCGGCAACTTTTATTAACTGTACGTCAGTCTGTAATTGATCAATCGAAACGTTCTTTTTTTTTAAATAATCGTAAATTTTCTCAGAAATACAAGGATTCAATTAGATTTGCGATATTTTTACAATAAAAAAAACTTTAGTAGATAATTTAAAAATGTTTCAATCAATTTCCTAAAAAAAAGTTTTTTTTTTTTAACTGCTCATATTTTTATCATCAAATAATATATCAACATTTTGTAGGTAACTGTTGGATAGATGAAGAGTTGAACTTTAAAACGGTATGATTACTTTTCCGATTGACTTCAAAAAGTAAATTTTTTTGAAGGTTTGAAAATAGGCATTTTTTTCTGTATCAAAAAAGGTTACTGGATACATTTATTATAGATGTCGTAAAAAGAAAAATTATAAAGCAAAAGATATTCAGGCAATGAATCATATGGGTAGAAATAATAATTAATATTATAAATTGTTTATATTAAATTTTTTTTATTAAATAATTGTCAAAACTGCAACAATTTGGATAAAGTTGATAAAAAAGATTCGAACATGATACAATTGAACGCTAGTACAAAAAAATTGATAAAAACCTGAGTTTTAGAATGAATGTCAACTTATAAACTATTACAATTCATTTTCCGCATTCGCAGCACAACTTTGCCACATGTTCTTTGCACATTGGTTTATCAAATCGTAAGCATTTGTAAAATGTCTTGCGGTCAAGAGAGCTAGGACACAAACTACAGCGTTTCTGTTTTGACATTTTGTTATTAACAAATTCATACCTGATATCCATTTCTTCTGGCACATCGCGAGCATCCAAAAACTCGTCGATCAAACTACGTAAAGTTACGCGCAAAGTGGGTACTGCTAATCTTCTTAACAACAGCGGCTTTACTAGCTGCATTGATAATTCCATAATATAAACCATTCTTTTCATAGCGGCATTACCTTCATTTAAGTTGTAGAGAATGAAAGAATTTACACTAGCTTGATCTAACATACCATAAAACATTCTCAATGGCCATCTAAACGTTTTCCTAGCAGTTGTGTACTGATGGCATTGTTGATCGAAACTGTCGGTGCTACCCTTAGTTTTATTGTAGAATAGTATTATTTCTGGCTTGCCTGAAGCTTCATCTATTTTGCCAGATCGATGCAACGTTGATAAGACCAATACAATTTTCTTTTTTTCGGATTGTATGAAACTAAAGTTTTGTTGTCACAGTAGCCAAACTGAATTTTAGGACCACCCTTTGATATAGTTTTGAAGCAAGCAGGAATTTCTCTTTGATTTTTATTTATCGTTCCCACTAATTTTAAAGAAAAATCTTTTTTCATCATTTCAAAAAGTGAAAATGATGAAAACCAGTTGTCGCAAATAATATTTCGTTCTGTATTATGAATAGGTTGACTAAGTTCTCTTACATAGTATGTAGGAATTGGTTCACCTTCTGATCTATCAGTAACAGTTCCACGGTAAGGTATCGCATTTATCATATAATGAGTATATGCATCATTCATTGATACAATTTTTATGCCATACTTATCTGGTTTTGATGGAATATACATTTTGAAAATGCATCTACCCCGATAGGAAAGCAACTGTTCGTCAATAGTAATATATGATCCTGGCTCGTAATTTTTTATACAATTTTCTATGAACAAATCCCAAATTTCTGTAATATGTGTAAAACGATCAGTAGCTTTCCTTTCAGCTCGGGTATTTTTGTCATCAAAACGCAAACAGTCTAGAAGGAATGTGAATCGATTTCTCTGCATCGTTGCTTTGAATAAAGGCATGCAATGAATGCCCTACCAGTTGATTGTTTTGCTTTTATTTATTTCATGTACTCCAGCATAATATAACAAACCAAAAACAGCTTTCAACTCAATTACATCTGTAACTTTATGGACAGTTAAATCAATGTTTACTTGTTTTTCGTTTAAAATATCAATCTGTCTGTTTATTTCCTCATTCGTATGCTTCACAATTTTGTCTAAGATGTCATCAGTAAACCAAACACTCCACGCCTCAAGTGGCGTTTTGGCATTCATTGCATTACCTTTAGTAGAAGGCTCATATTCAACGGCTGATCGCCTACCTCTCTGCTCCGGCGCATTGAGAGACCATTTGTGCCCACTTTTGGAGCGCAGGTAAGCCGGACGTCCGCGTTTGCGCGTGGGGCCGCCAGGTGTTGCGTCTGTTGGCAGCTCCTCCCCTTCTTCCTCCGAGTCTTGATCTGCATCACTACTAATAGCATCGGTTTCCGACGTGTGGGAACTTTCAACTTCTACATCATCGGCGTCATCTGTGTCACTGCCGTGATCCGTCACATCACGACTGTCTTCGTCTTCACGATACAGCCCTTCGAGAATTACAGCATTCCGAGCTCTCCGACGCGTTATCATCTTTAAAAAAAATCAATTATTAAAAAACTGAATATTCATTCATAATTGTTGAACATATTGAAAATAATGTAAATATACATACCATTAGACTCTAGTAAACAAAAAGTAGATAAAGCAGCGCCTTACATTCCAATATGACGCCACACTCAAAAACCGCGCCTTGCGCTGCACGCTATTTATTGCACTAGTAGTTTGTGTTTCATAACTTTTTTTGGACAGACATAGATCATACCGATGATATGCAGATCAAATCAGATAATATTTATATTTTTAAAACACCGGATTTTCTTATGTTCGGTACCGACTTGGTGAAAACTACCCGACATTCAATTTCAATACCACACAGTTCAGGCAGTAAGCGTCGACTGATGCTGCCAACTGATTTCAAGACTCTCTCTACCCCAAACTTTTTTCCCCCACCGGTCCGAATCCACTCCCTTCGCTTATTCCAAAATGCTGCCATTTTGAAAATCCACCCGGGTTACGCTAACCCAGCCCCTACCCTGAGGGTTAAAAGTCACAGTAATTTTTATTACAATCAATAAGACATCAAATGGTCTCCAAACAGATAACACGCCAATTCTCATGCATAATTAATGTTTAAATTGCATTTTTAAAGTTAGGCATGATTAACTTTTTAAAATGAGTCATCTGGCTATTATCGAATTATATAATAATAATTATAATTGATCATTTGAATTGATTTTCGAGAACAAGAACCATAAGTTATTTCCACGTATTTAACCAGTGCAACCCCTATCCGCATTGGTTCCCTATCTTTTAGCTCACCATACCTCAATTTTTCTTTTTTCCTATGGTATTAGCGGTAAAATAAGTAGCCACTTAATTAGCCTCTGGTTCTATGATTTTAAACTCAAAAATATTTTCCATTAATTCTTCTTCGGTCCCAATTTTATCGTCCTTCATTAAATCTTCACTGCTTTTGTTGTTTTCTTGAGAAAAAATTGTCATTTTCGAGGATAAGAATCATAAGTTACTTCCAGGTTACTTCCAGTTACTTCCTTCAACTCGCCATATCGCATTTGTTAATTTTTTCATTTTTCTACAGTAACATGATACCCCCCGAACAATAAAAGAAAAGATTAAAAACAATAGATGGTTATTATATCAGGGGAATGATCAATGATGATTCTTGACCGCGTTCGAGGGAGAAATTCAAGAACCGGAAACTGAAGTGTCCGTGCGAAGGGATGGGAACCAAAGGTCTCGTGGATCGTATCCGAAAAAATAAAAAGCGCGAAGAACTCGTTCGAAAGTCACCACCCAAGGGTAGTAACTCCCGAAACGAGCCCTAATCCTAGGTCGTTCAGTCGACAGCCCGGTGGCTGTCAACCGCCGGTCCTAGGCGAAAACGAGCGAAAGAACAATACGCAATCGCGCCACGCACTACCGATGATTGAATCGGATTTTCCGACAGTGCCGCACCAATTTTGGTAATCCGACAGACGCTCCACTAACCTGTCGTGTCGCCTTGGTAAATACCTCCGTTGTCTCTTGATGGGACATCCCGAAGAACCTTTGAAGTCCACGATGGTAGAAATCCTGGAGAACCTCCGGCGTTCTCGATGGTGGTTAAGTCCTGGGTGATCCTGGGTGACGTCGTCTGAAGATTCTTGCAGAGTCTGGATGCTAAACGGGACTTGGCTCCGAAGGTTATTTAGGGGGAAAGTAATGTTAAAATAAAGGAGGAAAATAAAGTTTAATTAAAAGGAGGTGAGAAACTGAGTAAATAAAAGCCTGGTATTTAAAAGTAACAAAAGAAGTGAATTAAATTTAATATTAAAGGTTAGTGTACAATTTACAGGGGATTGTTCGAGGCAGCGCAGGGTCCCCCGTGGCCCGCTGCGCTCCTCGATCGAGGTGGTACTGATCAGCCAGTGCTTGTAACGAGTGCCCCGAGCTCTTCTACGCATACGTCACGCTCGTTCTCTGGTTCGTTGCTGTTCACGCGCAATTTGAAATGCTAAAAAATAACATTTTTATTGTTTATTATGAATAATGTCATTTTAACTTATATAAATGTTTATTTGGCCGATATATAATTTTTTGTATTAATTAATATAATTCTATTGTAAGTCAAGACTGTCAATGCATTTTAATATTTTAATCAACTTTAAATAACAAAATTTTTGAATAATGAAAAATATGAAAGAAAAATACAAGTGGGTATCAAAGGATATTTTTTATTTATACAGTATGCACTTAATTTTTTTTTTGTTATCAAGATTCATTAATATTTGTCTAATAAAAATTTATATAAGTTAAAATGACATTCATAATGAACAATAAACATGTTTTTTTTTAGCATTTCAAATTGCGCGCGAATAGCAACGAATCAGAGACCGAGCGCGACGCATGCGTAGAAGAGTTCGAGGCACTCGTTACGAGCACTGTGAGTAGCGTGCTGCCGATCTTCCGTAGTTCTTAAAACGCTCCTCTCACCCACTGGAATACGGCGAGAATTTTCTGCCTCCGGTTCGCAAGAATTCTGTCACCTAAGATGGTTGAAGCTTACGCGGAAATCGAATGGCAATTATAAGCTTGAGATCGCAATCCTCCAATTTCGGAGTACAAGTCGGTCGGCTTATTCTCGAAAGTCGGAAAGCTGGAATCCCAAACCACGCTTGAGAATTAAAACGATGGTCGTTAAAATGTGAAATATATCAAACAGCGGCCAAGTCTATCATGATCGGCATAACTGGTGATAAAACCTATTTAATATTCGCTGCGTCTTTCCTTTAAACAATTGAACAAGAATTTTACACGTCATCTCTTCCCAGCTCTCGGGTATAAAAGATTATGGGTGATTCCATGCAGGATTTACATTCAAAATTTTAATTGACGCGAATTATTTTTTTTAATATTCTTTGATGAAAAATAAAAGACACGTATTTTTTTA